>NC_047627.2:1200000-1500000 GCF_009650485.2 Drosophila albomicans | reverse complement strand
TAAAATATACCGAATGGCATATTTGGTATATTGATAAAGTACTATATGCGAAATATACTATAGAGGTAAAAAAAAATACTAGAAATATATCAAAGGCACATTCACGTAGTAGAAGGTATAAAAATCAATAAATCTATAAAAAATATAACAGCAAATATTTTGAATAAATTAAAAATGGTTTGAACTCTTTCTACATAATAATATACTACTCAAATAATTTTATACTCTTGAATGCAATTTAATCTCCAGCAAGATCATTTTAGTGTTTCTATTTTTCATAGAATCTACAATAAGATACATAATTACAATAGTTCTAAGTCAACGAAACTTCCATATACATATATTTAATTTGTAAGCTTGACATTCAAATTTAGTTATTTTCTTCAAATGCAATTGACACTTTAAAGAGTTTAAGAGAGCAAAGACAGCAAGATCATTTTCAAGTTTCCATCTGTAAGCTTTTTTTTGTTTTCTAGCCACTCTTGCCTGATGGTTACAGTTGCCAATGGTTAATCTTTATGCCCAGAGAAACTTTGAGTGCAAAGTTGAAGATCATTATGCTGCGAAGCTTTCCCTGAACAATTAATATGGTTAGCAACAACATTTCACCTTTTGTGCAAATGTTTTCTAATGAAAACATCTGGACCACCAACGAATAAACTAGTCAAATCATTTAGCCAGAAAGCCAGGAAGGAAAAGTGTAACGATCTTTGAACCGAGCCGAGCCGAACCGAACCGAACCAAGCAACACCCAAGACCAGTAGCGATCATTATGGCTTATAATAAGGGAACACAAAGGGAGGGAGGAGAATGTGGAGAGGAGAGGAAAGAGAAGTAAATCATAAAGACAATTGTCGAGATGAAGACACACACAGAGTGAGTAAAGTAAATATAATAATAATCATAATAATATTGTGGCACGATGTTCTGCGGTTTTCCACGCGGCTTCCGAAATGAGGCTGATCCCAAAACAACATTCAGAAAGAAGAAGAAGAAGAGAAGAAGAGTGATCTTCACAAGACTCTCGAATGCCGTAAGCTCCACCTTAGATGCAACATTAAATGCGAACGTGCCACAATTATGCGTCATCTCTCACAAATTGCTCAATTGTGCTCGACTCGGATTGAGACTGAGATCGCGACTGCGACTGCGACTGAGAAGAGATTTCTCGACCATGACAGAGTGGACCACCGTCGCATATTTTGCATTTACGAGTTGAGATGACGTTTATACAATTTATTTGCAATTTTCAATCAAAAACGCGAGCAAAACGCCGCAAAATGATGCAAAATGCTGCAAAAGTCGTGGCCATAACAAAAAATTGATTAGCTTTGTTTGCATTCTGACTCTCTCAGTTATTTGCGGTTAAAGGAAACTCTTCAGCAACTCTGGGGTGGGCCAACAACAACAACAACAATAAACAAACAAATGGAAAGGAGAAAATAAGTCGAACACGTTTCAATATTTTGAGGCTTTTCGCATTTTGTGCATTTTGTGGCCAGTAATTTATAGCGAAATGATTTGGTCAATTCGCATTGACCAGTTGGGTGGGCTGAGGCTTCAATTCAATTACAATTACCATCGATTGTCTCCCTTTCTTCTCTGTTTTTGTCTTCCTCTCTCTCTCTCTCTCTCTCTCTCTCTGTCTGTCTCTCCATCTCTCTTTGTCATGTCGTTACATTTTCACGCATCAACGAAATTAGCCCATGGACGCGCAGGAAGCGTAGCGCATTTCAAAGATCTTTGCGCCGGCTTTTAACAAATCTTTACGATATGTCATTAAAATAACACAAAAAACAAAAACCGAAAAGAAAAAACACACACACAAACGCAGAGAGAGAAGATCGAGAAGAACTGCTTGAAGACGTCGCCGTCGGGCATCGTTTATCGCTGTCGGCAAATCGGAAGTTTAATGGGTTAATGATGGCTAGCCCTCTCTCTATCTAGCATACTATGGCTACCATCTCCCTCACTCACTCACTCACTCGAACGGCGCTGGGCGGGGGAACCCAACAAATAAACATACATATAAAAATGAACAAAATCATAAAAATTGCAGCCGACACGACCGCAATGCACCCGGTACCCAGCTTGGACCACCTTGATCGTTGCCCGTTCTCCGTTCTCCGTTCCCCGCTTCACTGTTCCCATTTCTGTAGCTGCTTCAGCCCCGATCGCAATCCCAAACTCAAACACCCGAACCCAATTCCCATCTCTCTCTCTCTCTGGATCTTCTGTACTATTTTTGGGGAAAACACCGGCAACTGACTCGATCGCTCTCGCAATGCAATTTGAGTTGTGCAATTGCCTTGGTAAACACTTCAAGTAAGTGAAACTCACTCACTACTTCTTATTCGATGTGAATTGTTGTTGTATTTTGAATAATATTATAATTGCAGAATCGAGTGTGTACCCATCTTCAACATTAGCAACACACTGCAATATTATTTTTAAAATAAACCAAATTAATATACGAATATACAATAATATAAAATATTTAATATATGGTGTATCGATATACTATTAGATTCAATATATACCATAAATAATAAAACATACTGATTATATGGTTTATCGATTTATTATTGGATTCAAAATATTAGAGTTGTTGATAATATATCAAAATATCAATATAAATATATAAATATAAATATATCAATATAAAAATACATATTTATATCATGATATTTCTCTCCAACAAATATCAAATTGTCGATCAGCTACAGCAATATTATCTATTTATACCTGTAAAATACAAAGACGTCTATCTGGTGCACATCCTCAACGAGCTGGCTGACAACAGTTTCATGATCTTCTGCAGCACTTGCAACAACACTGTGAAGACTGCCTTGATGTTGCGAGCTCTGGGCTTAGCTGCGATTCCGTTGCATGGACAGATGTCGCAGAACAAACGCTTGGCAGCGCTCAACAAATTTAAGGCGAAAAATCGTTCGATTTTGATATCCACCGAAGTTGCCTCACGTGGTCTTGACATTCCCCATGTGGATGTGGTGGTTAACTTTGATATACCCACGCACTGTAAGGATTACATACATCGTGTGGGACGCACAGCGCGTGCCGGACGTTCCGGGCAAGCCATCACTATGGTCAGTCAGTATGACATTGAATTGTATCAGCGTATCGAACATTTGCTGGGCAAACAGTTGCCTCTGTACAAATGCGAGGAGGATGGTGATGAGGTGATGGCTCTGCAGGAGCGTGTGGCGGAAGCACAACGTACAGCGAAACTGGAGCTCAAGGATCTGGAGGATAGCAAGGGCTACAAGGGTGGCAAAGACGGTGGCACTAAGCGTTCGGCTGCTGCAGGGGACCACGATGATTCGGAACAGTTTACGGGTGCGCGCAAGCGCATGAAACCCATGGGCAAGGGTGGGAATAACAACTATAAGAACAAGGGGGGCGCTGGCGGTGCCAAAAAGAATTGGAATCGTGGCAAAAAGCGCAATTAATTAGTAATCATATAAGTAATTTAAATAAATGTACAACAAAAATTTTCTGGAAAGAAATATATCGTTTTATTTGTGTGAAACTCCAGTAGTGGACTAACATTAAGAAGGATAAAATCAAAACTTTGGTGCTGTCCAACAGCTCACTTAAACTAATTCAAATCTTATGGCCGTAAGAAAGATGTAATGAAATAAAAAGATGATTAAATTGATGAAAACAGGTAGCTTGAACTTATTATAGAGGCTTATTTTAGGGTTTGTCCACCCAGCTCTTGGTGCGTGGCTGAAGCTCTTGGTGACGCTTAAAGTGTTGCTGCTGCTGATCACGAGAATGTTGCGGTCGCTGTTGCCGATCTCGAAAATATTGATGTTGCTGCTTATTATCACGAAAACGTTGATGCTCAATGGAATACGGCGAATAATGTTGCTGTTGTTGTTGTTGTTGGGGATATTGATGCTGTTGCGAATGAATTTGATGCTGCTATTGATGAGATGGCTGAAACCGCCGGATTGCAAGCAGCAGCAATTGCAGTTGCGCATTTGGCTGATCTGCGCAATCGTTGTATAAGATTTGAGCAACCGTTGTCACAGTCAAGACTCTTTTTGTTGCTGTCTGCCATTAACGACTCGATGTTGCTGCTTGTGCTCGATGTTGTTAGCAGGCTGTTGCCTCGCTTTCTCGGACTCTCGTTGTTGCTGCTCTCCATTCACCAACGCCTGTTGATGTGGTTCCTGCAGCGTCTCAAGCTAGCTACAACTTTGGATTATTCGTTTTCTTGGGAATACGAAAGCTGCGCAAGTCATTAAGTGATATGTTGGTTTCTACAGCATTAGTTGCCGGATGAGCTGTAGCTTCTGGACTAACAGCAGTCGTAGTAAGTGCTGTCAATGGACTCATAGAGTCAACAATTGAAGCAGCAATATCTGATTCATTCCTATCCATTTCATTCACAATTGAATTTCGCTCATCATTGTCGTCCATGCCGCCATCCCAGGAAGCGCTCAATGAAAGGACATCCGAGTCCGAGTCGATTTCGAAATTAAGCTCATCTTGCAATAACGCGTCCTGCTCTAAGGGAGTTTTGTCATTATTCTTATTCTGTTGTATTATCGTTTTAAGATTGTCTTGCTCGACCAAAGCAATCTTATCTGCTAAGTTTGTCAAGTTGAGATCATGTTCTATCGATGCATTTTCTGATCCTGTCTCCGAGGACAAATATAGATCATTTTGTAGCATCGTTCGACTTATTTCCATTGAGTGGATATTCTGCAATATTTCTATAGATTCCTGTGTTAAGTTAAGCTCATCGTCTAACATTGTATTCTGTTCTAATAAATTAAAGTTCGTTGCTAAGCTGTTTGTAGATGCCTCCGAAGACATAAATAAATCATTTGTAAGCGAAAGATCGGCTATTTCTTTAAGCAAATCTATGGATTCCTTTGTTAATTTGGGATCATTTTGCAGCACCGCATTCTGATCGCATAAGCTGCGATCATTGTGTAATATTGAATCCAATTCGATGGCCAAATTGTCAAGATATTGTGTTGAATTGAATATATCAACATCAAGAGATTTATCATTAGTCAACAATTGATTGAAATCAACATTTTCTTGGTAAACATTAACAGGTTCGTTTTTTTCGCTGTCTCTCTCTGTCACTATCATTAGACTACTGAGATCTTCCGCTTCAACAACTTCTAGAGTTACAGCTTCTTCTGTGCTTGAAGTATTGTTCATAGTTGGCCCTCGCGTCAAATTTATGGCTGAGGGTGGCATGTGAGCAGTCGGTGCCATTATCTGTGGTAACAAAAAAAACTGATTTCCTATGAACTCAACTGAAGCACTAACATATACTGCCTTTGATTTCGCTCGCCTAATTCGAGGCGGCTTAGACTTTAATTTGTCTAAATTAGATTTGCCAGGCACTTGTCGTTTCTCATTTTTATCAATCTTATGGTCCCCTTTTTCAATTGTGAGCTTAGTTTGTGTGCGCATTCGTTTTGCAGTTGCTTTGTTTTGTTTTGTCAAGTTTTCAGAGTTTATTCGCTTCTTTTTAGTTGCGTTATTGTTTGTTGATTTTTTTGTTTGAGCCTTTTCCTGTTTGGGGCTTGTGCCTAACATTAACAGATCGTCCTGAAACGGGGAAAATCATTAGTTAAGAACAAACAAATGACAACAAAATTGAAGAGCTTTGAAGTCATCAGTAGTTTGTATTTTAGAGACAGTTACAGGTATACAGCTGATACGCTTTGTTTAGTAAAGGACCGAAGATCACAAGGCCTATTAACAGATTTAAAGATCGCTCAGATATTCAGTTGATTATTTTTTAGTATGAAAAGGCTAAAAAGATCATAACTACTTAAAGTATTTGGAATACTTTTACATTACAGTACAACTTCTATAGCACATAAGTTTTAGTAAAGGCTTTAGAATTATAAGCACAGTCGATTTGAATATCTCTGCGATTTTCAATTCATTATGTTTTAGCGATAATCTAAGAAACTCGTAGGTCGGTCTTCTATATATTCTTTACTTAATAATTCAATAATTTACGTACATTATCCTTGTGTTTTGCCATCTCTGTTTGCAAATGCATCTGCCGCTGCTTCGATTTAAATTTAATATCCGCCAACTGCTGATTAAAATTATTATTGTCAACCACACATCGTCGCGTGGTTCTTCTTAACGGAATTATTGGCTCCACTTTGATTTTATCTTTCAGACAATTTTTTAATGCCGACAGCGGTTCATCATCTATATCGGAGCTTGTATTCAAACTTTTTGAAATTTCCATATTCTCCTCAAGCTCATCCACTAACTTTTCCACCTGCAGAAATATTTCAATTTTTATCGTTTATTTACACAATTACAATTTAGAGACTCACACTTTGAACACTTATATAAGGTTCATTCTTATCGTACATGGATTTCAGGAATTCTTCGTAAATTTCCTGCCACTGTCCGTCCGTGTATTTGTCGATGCCCGTTTGGGCCACAACCTGATTCCAAAGGCGAATAATGTCACGTTTACGCATCGTTATTGATAAATATAGTTTAACTTTAATGTCACGTTGGCGTTCGAAAATGAGAAAAGGAAGATGACAATTAGAGATGGTCGGAAGTTAATTTTATGTCATCAACTAGAGATGAACGAATACTCAATTTCAGTGCTGTAAATAGGGTTGTTGATAATATATCAAAATATCAATATATCGATATTTTTTTTATAAAAATAAATATTTATATCATGATATTTTTTCCCCTGATATATCGAATATCGCGTTTGTTTTTATTTTATATTTTTGATATTTCCTAATTGGTCACTTTGATTTGACCTAACTTCCTGTAAAGATGAGCGCGGCAAATATACTACAAGAAATTTATGGTTTATCGATATACTATTAGATCCAAAATATACCACGAAAAAAATAATTATACTGAATATATGGTGTTTCTATATATAGTATTAGATTCAAAATATACTATAAAGCAAACAAAGCTGCGGGTCAAACTGAAGATTATAACAGCAGCAAGAAACATTCACGCCAATCGATTATTAAGTGATTACCAGCAGCTCCCTTAATACCATATCAGATTCTAGGCCTTTAATTACTTACTGACTAAATGCATTTAGACTGGCGCTTAAGTGTTTAGCTCCAAAATATATTGTATATTTATTAAATTGACTTAATACAAATATAATACATTATTCTAATATTTCATATTATTCAATGCGAATCAATACATCCAAATACTATAAATAATTATGTGATGCATCGTCATTGCAATTATTCGATTGCACATTTAAAGTAGACTGAAGATATTGCAGTTCAATGTGCCGCATTCTTCAATTAAATTGGTATTAAAATGTATCGACCTATCAACCTCCTCGCCATCTCCATGTCCATCACCATCATCATTCCCATCACGATTCGAATGATCGAGCGATGATCATTCGAAATGTTTAACATGCATCCACTTGACTTGTAACGGAAATTAAAATGATGACAAAAATAAAACGCCAGCACTTTCAATTAACAGTTGCGACCGTCTGCAATTGAAGCACACACTAACACTCACACTGGCATTCGCATTCGAACTCATAATCGTATTCATATTCATATTCACACGCTCTTTTGCCATGCGATCAGCGATGATCAGCGCCATTCACATTGACAGCGACAACGAAGAAAAAAAAAAAGAACAGACGAAGAGAAACAAAAGAGATGGTGGAGGAGGAGGAGAAAGACAAAAACGATAATTGAAAACGAAGCGAAGCAAAGTTGAGATGCTGATGAGCTGCCGTTGATCATATTAACACCCAAAGCGGATGGAAGATGGAGAAGAAGAGATGCTGCTGGATGGAAGTTTGTTTGAGTACGGAGTTCGGCACGAGATACCATTGGCATTAATGATCATCACACCAGATGAAGATTCAAGAGAGAAAGAGAGGGAGAGAGATGAGAGCGGGGCTTATCAATTTATTGAAATGTCACATTCAATTAAAACTAACTGCTGAGCAAATACAACACACACAGAGTCGTAATTCATGCGTCGATCAGTCGAATTTCAACTCCCCCTCGATCTTGGTCTGCATTAATTGATGATATCAAAATGTAAAGTGTCCGCATTGGCACATTATCGTCGCGGCTCTACAGCTGCTGCAGTCAGTTGAAGTTTAAGTTGACCCCTTGCAACTTGCAACTTGCAACTTTGCAACAACTGGCAACTCGCACTCATTAAGCAAGTGTCGCGAGCCAACAACAGCTGCTGGAGAAGGAGACGGAGGAGAGGAGAATCGAAAGGGGATTCTGGTTCCTGATATTGACTTATGGCATTTTTATTATGCGATACACAATGGCGAGGCGACACTGCAAGCAGCAAGCCGCAAGCAGCGAGAGCAGCAACTGTGCAACAGACAACAGACAACAGTGTGGCACGAAGCTTTGTCGCATTCCGAGAATTTTTCAGGCTTACACGCGAGAATATGGTGTGTGGTGTGTGGTTTCTTCTTCTGGCCACAAGGACATCATTATCATCATCAATAAAGCATAATTCTTGGCAAACAATTCTATTGAACAACAACAACGATCTCAAGCTCAAAGTCGTTCCTTGCAACCACGTTGCACGTTGGCCCTGAGGCCCACCAGAAGTGCTGCCATTATATCAGTGCTCGCTGCGCCGTTTGTTTGGCTCGTGTTACACAACCCCGCGACACTCTCCAGTCTCCAAGTCTCCGACTCCGACTCCGACTCTGCTCTATGATCGCTGATCAGCAGACAGTGGCTGCCACACGGCACACAATAGGGGTCACAATGAATCGCTATTTTTTCAAACTGTCAAAAATTTATAGTGCGAGCGCAACGTCTAGTGCTGCACTCAGGAGCGGTTCAGGTCAATGGGCGCCAGGTTCAAAATGTTTGCAAGAGTCCATATATTCATTTTAAATGATTATATTTAAATTAAAAACATATTTATTTTTATTAGTCTTAATCAATTTATTTTCTACAATGTGTACTACAACATTTAGCAAGATAGGCTTAAATAATTTTAATTTCTTTTAAATTATTCAATTTCAATTAAAAATAATATTTATTTTGCTTATTTTAATCGTATTTACATTTATTTAGTTATTTTAATTTCTATAATTTATACTTATGTATCTATTATATTTTTTTGTGAATTTGAGTTTGAGAAATTGACAGTCTATGTTAATTATAGTACATATTTACAACAAATAATTCTGAAGCTTAGAGAATTGACATAAATTGTACTTGCTCTCTATGGATATGTTGATTAGAATTAAATTAATTCACTTTTTTAATACAATACAGAACATATTAAAAATACTTCAATCAGACACATTTTTGTTTTTTTTTCTGTTAACTGTGTCGAATTACAGAAATAACTTCAAAACTAAAGGATAAACAAAAACTACTCCTCATTATAAAATATCCCATGGAATTCATTTTAGCTCATGAGAAATTCAATTTGAAATGTACAAATTTATATTTATTAGAATTTTTATTAAATTGTACTCACAAAACAAATTGATATGATTAAAATTCATTTTTTATTATAGAATATTCCAGGGAATTTATTTTAGCTCATGAGAAATTCAATTCGAAATTTGCAAATTTATATTTATTTGAATTTTTATTAAATTTAAAGTAAATCATTGAATTGTGCTCTGTAGAATATTTTAATGTTTCAATTTCGCTCTGTCCAACTTAAGCGCCCTCGTTTTGGGCGCCTTTCGCTGCCCGCGACTCCGCTCCGTTGTCCATCATGTCGCATCGCTCGATCGGAGTGTGGCCATCGGTAGTCGACTGCTGCTGTTGGCATCGCCCACCTACTGAGGGCGTTCCTCGGGTATAGCAGCCAACAAAAAAAAAAAAAAAGAGAAAAACGAACAACTCAGACGGAGGACACCGCATCGCACACCGCAGGCCGCCCGCGAGCTTTGCAATAGACAAATAGTCGCATATATATGTGGCGTAAAAAGAGCCATTGCAACGTTGTTGTTGTTGTTGCTGTTGTTGTTGTGGTCATTCTCTGGTCGATTTATAAAGGTGGCTTATTATTGCAATTTAGCCACTGGTTTTGATTTTGCCAGGCATAAAAACACAGCAAGTGGTCGTCGCTTTAGCTGCGTGTGTGCGTGTGTGTGAGGAGACAAATGTCATTTGGCAGCATTCGAGCGACTATATAGACTGTCATGATCATTATCACAATCCACAATACGCGTATTGCTCTCGCTCTCGCTCTTCCTCTCCTCTCCCCTCTCTCTCTCTCTTTCTTTTTCGTTTTCGGCTGTAATCCAAGTTGCCACCGCTGTGGTTGGTCTCGCGCCCTTTTGCCTTCGCTACCTGTCCTGACCTCAAAGACAGAGAGAGCAAGAGTCAAAGTCGAAGTCGTAGCTAGTCTTGGGTCTTGGAGTGGGCCAATGTCCTGCGGTGCCTGGTGTCGAAGCTGAGCTGCAAAACTCTTTCGGGGCCATATCTCACTCACCGGCCAGAGCGAGAGCGAGAGGGAGAGCGAGAGCGAGCGAGTGGATCCACTCTCATTCGTAATTTATACTTTCAAGCAATGCAGTCAATAAATGTCATGTTTGGTTGTTGATTGTCCACACCACCAAAAGCAACGCAAAAAAAAGCAACGATACTTTCGGGTTCGAAGACTGTTCAAGTGACTGCTCCAGTATTCGAAATCGCAGGCATTCCTCTTAAAGCGCATTATGCACACAAGTGGAAGTTGTTGTTGCTTCTCTCATCTCGAGTTCGAGTTCGCGTTCGAGTTGTGTTGCCCCGTTGCGATTTGCGTACGTAAGATCAATTGCAGGTGATTTGTTTAGCTGTCGAAATCGTCGTCTTATCGTAACTCATTACGAGATTTATTTTGTTCAACAAATGCAGAAGGTGTGATTTGTCTTTGTACCGATCGCATCTCGCTCTCTTTCTCTCTTTTTTTGTGGTATTGAGTGAATCAGCCTCGGCTGCGAGACTCGGCGACTTTTAGGCAATGGTTCAATAAATTCTACCCAGATGCTGCAGCATCATTAACCGAGGCACCACAGACACCACAATCCACCATCCGCCATCCACAAGAGCTCTGTCGGCCGCCCACAAAGGCCGCCTCATCGTCGTCGTCGTCGTCATCCTTACAGTGACTGCGAACAGTCTGTGTACCGAGCGAGCATCAGGCATCAGGCATCGGGCATCGGCTTCTAAATGCGGCCTGCGTGTGTTTTGGGGCCACAAGCCGAAGCGATAATGTGATTTATGCTGTCCATTAATCTGGTAATTCATTTAAGCGCACGAAACTGAGCCAAGTCCTCGCTCTCCTCCTCTCTTTGCCCCTTGGACACATATATATATATATATTTTATGGGCTTTGTCCATATGAATCTTAGTCGAGAAGCTGCCGTTGCTGGTTCCTGTTGCTGCATCGATTGCAATTCGACTGCTGTTCATCTTGAACTCCATAGGCGAATGTTGTCGTTACCTGAGCTTCAGCCTGCAGCCTGCAGCCTGCTGTGTTGCCTTCCCATCCTCCCCTCCTCCCATCCTGGTTGTGTGTGTTGGGCATCCTCGAACCGCGATCGCTTGTCGCTTGTATTAATAAAACATTAATTACACACTTGATACCCAGAGACCGCAACAGCTTGCCGCCGCTTGCACACAACAGTTGCCACAGCTTCTAGCCTGACTGTCTGCCTGTGTCTATGAGGTGTCGTTGTAGGTGTTGCCTGCCGCTTGCTGCCTGCCGCTTGCCACTTGCCTGGTGGTCCACACGTTAGACGACGATGCGCAAAATTGATGTGCGATGCGCTGCGATGAACAGTCTTGCAATGAATGAATGACGAGACGGCACCAAAGTGACAGCAGATGCAAGTGTGATACCCAACACAGCCTTGGACTCCACTCTACTCTACTCTGCATATTTCCCAGACACTTGTGCCATCTACTCAATGAAGAGAGAGAAGGAAACAAGAATTTAACAAACATTAACACAACATTGTATTAATATAAATTGAAGGCACATTTCTATTGCGATAACATAAATTAATTGCAATCGCGTTTATGTCAAGCTCTTAATATTTACCTGAAAAATAATAGAAAACTTTTCTCAAGATTTGTTTATTTTCATATTTTTCTTGATTGCATTCATAATAGAGGTGGAAGAAACATCCATGTAACATCGATGTTATCGATGTTGCCAAAAATATTTTTAACATCGATTGTTTTCTGGAAACATCGATTATCGTCAGTTGCAACCGAGAAACAGAAAGCGTGGTAAGCGGAGAACAAATTTTGGCACAATTTTATTATTGACACTGTCTCGCTCTCTTTCCCTTCTCTCACTCACTCTCTATATCTCTCTCTCTCTCTTTTGCTCTCTTGCAATGTGTGCGTGTTTGCCAAGTCTGTTGACTGTGGGCGCGCGTGCAACAACAACAACAACAGCAACTAAAGCTGCAAGCAAAACTCAATCAATGAGCCAAATGCAAACAGTTTATGCGACCCTCGTTGCAAGTGCGCACTTTACCCGCTTCATTTGTGGAGCAACCCCCAAAAGATCGTTGCGACAATTTAAAACCCTTATTACTATTGTGTGATTAAGTTTCATCTGGAAGAGTTGACAGACAAATAAATGTAATTTAAAAATATTATTTGTATTAAAATTCTTTATTATGGCATCATTACAGAATTGTACTGCAACTTTTTGAGCTGTCCCAACACAAAGATCTCCTCGATCGCCTTCTTGGCCAGCATCCCGTTGTGTGCATCCAACTTGCAATAGGAAATTGCCCAGTCCTCGGCAAAGATTTTGGCCTCTTCGAGTTTCTGATGATCTACTACTTCCGGCTGCTCCGCTCGAGGTGCTATGGGAGCTACGGTTGCTATGGGTGCTACGGGCTCTGGACAAGCAGTATTGATTGCTATCGGTTTGATGTCTTTTGATATGGGTTCAATCTGCAAAATTAGCGAAGTAAAAGAATGTGTGCAGTTAATCACAATAAAATATAACTTACTTCAATCACATCGTTCTGGTCAAAATGAACCATCGGCTTCTCTTCGTCAGTTGCCTCCTTCTCCCGGACCACGTCGCTTGTGTCCTCCGCGATATCATTGCGCAGGAACTCTTTGAAATACCACAATTTTGGTTCATTGACGTCATCTTTATTCCTGGCAGATAATTCACCGAGCTTCACTTTACGCAGCTCGCGATGAAAACTACATCGTATGCGATTTATTTTGCGTCGCATATTGTCCACATTCGCACCGGGGTAGATCTTCCGGTAGCTCTTTAGAAGTTTTTGATATCCTTCTATCTTTGCACGTTTGCTTTTGTAGCCTTCATCGGTGACCTTCCAGAAAGCAGGTAGTCGACCGTAAACTCTAAAGAACACTATCCATTTGTCCGTCTTCAGTACATCACTCATTTTGCTCACAACAAATAAACAAGCGTACAGTCGAACGGCTCGCAGCGTCGCTATGAATTTCACAATCACATGGAATCTACATTAGAGGTGGAGATCAATCGATGGATCAAAATTGACTATCGTTGAGTATCGATAGCAATCACTAACGATAGTTCTCCATCTCGAGCTTCATTGCGTAAGAAAGAGCTTATATCGATTAAAACTAGCGTAGAACAAACTTTATGGAACAATGAGATTGGAACTTAAACATTACATAACAATTGTTTTTATATTAAATGTGTACTAAATAACAGTAAATAAACTAATATTTATTAAAATCTGAACAGGAAAATCACTTTTAGCCGAATAACATAATTTATCTATGTTAATCAAGAAATTTGTCGCAACTGCCGAAATACAATCAAAAAGAGAACACACAAAAATTGCATCCTCCTACAATAATTTTTAATAAATAAACTATTTTTATTCATCTCACTTAGAAAATTGCTTTGCATCGTATTTATAACAAATGCGTTTAAAAAAAGAATATTTAATAATAATATTCTATTAAATTTAAATCAATAACTAGCTAAGGTCAAATTCTAGTGAATGTTAAGCCAAAAAGTTAAGGATGCGCACTTTATTACTTAATTTTTTAAAAAATATAATATAAATTGAAAATGAGTTAAATATACATTTTTCATTTTATTGATAATATAATGTACATTATAAACACACATACAAATTAAAGCAAGTAAGTAAGTTATAGAAAAGAAGGCTCAACTGTGAGATACTCGATACCCATTTTAAATCAAACGAAAACAGTGCTGTATTATTCTTTAAATATAATCAAATATTCCGAAGGCGTTTCCTGTAACATACTTTTGTTGAAGCCATAAAGTTATGATACTCTTCTACCTTATGAGTATCGGGTAAAATAATCTACTATGAAATTTTGCAAGTTGTGCTAAAGGTTAAAACGGTATCTAAAGGCATGCAATTAAATGTTATATTGTTCGTAGCAGCCAAGACTCTCATTATAGTATATATGAATTTAATACGATAAAATAATTCAAATAAATAAATAAACGACATACTACAAAATATTCTTAAATAAATTAATTATTAATTACAATTTACAAAATATCACATAGCAGGACACAAGAAACGTAGGAGTATTATTCTTGATTAGCGAGACGTTATACCTACATATGTCAGTCTGTCCGTCCGATGGAATGGACATCTAGATCTCAAAGACTATAAGAGATAGAACTACAATTCTTTTTCGACAGCCCTTCTTATGTTTACACACAGATCAAAATTGTTTCAAATATGTATGTTCCACGCCAAATTCCGGGACCTCAAATCGATAACATTTGAATAGCAAGCGTAATTTTTTAGCTAGAATACATAGTAGTTATTATTGTACGTAGTAGTATGTAGTTGTAGTCTTTATGATTCCTGAGAATTTTGTTCCGATCGAATTAAAATTGTAAAAGATTTTTAAGAAATACTTTTGCAGAGCAAAAAATTCCGAGAACAATCGGGTTTTAGTTGTTTTGACTGACAATCTGATATATTTTTTTCTCTACTGTATATTTTGAATGTAGTACTATATGAATATACCCAAAACATCCTTCGGTACATTTAAGTATATTTGCGGTATATTTGTAGAATCTGGTTTTATTGGAAATTGGTATATTTTTGGTGTATTTGTAGAATCTGGCAATGGATATCAGATATCTCACAGTCGAGCACACTCGGCTGTAGTTTTCTTAGTCGTTTCTTCATAAATATATGAATTTCAAAATTAGAATTTTGAGATTTCAATAGCTTAGCATGTATTGTGTGCTAATTGTGGCAAGATTTAATTAGTTGTCGCCTCGTTTACCGAGATCAACTAATAGCCATAAAGAATTTGTTGGCATTCCAGCGCTGTCTCGTTACCTGTGCCCCAAACTGTCTGCCACACACACACACACACACACAAGTGTTGTTGTTGTTGCCCCCGCTGCCTTTTGTGTCCCTCAAAAGGCTGGCCAAACAAATTGATGAGCTTGTCGTCATGCTAATTGTACGTGTGATTATTTTGACAGCAGCAGCAGCAACAGAAGCAACAACGCTGACGGAAGTGCCAATAGCCACGGCCGAAACGGCAGGAGGTAAGCATCCAAAAGAGTGAGCAGAGAAGGGAGGTGATGGAGGGGAGGAGGCGGGAAGTGGCAGCATGCGTGCTGTGTAGTTGTCAAATTGAAAATGCAATCATGCGTTCAAACGTCAAATGAAACAGCTCGGAACTGATTTTACATAAGTAGCAAAGAGTGGGATGAAGACTCAACACGAATGCGTGTCTTCGTCTCTCTCTCTGTGTGTGTGTGTGTGGAACGAACACCCACTTAACTAATCGCATGATTAATGATGTCAAACTGACACTTGAGGCAGCAGCATTGAACGACGCCTGGATGGCTGCCCAGCTCGCTCGCTAGCTAGCTGGTTGCTTGGCTGCCACCAAGAAATGAAGCGAACGTGAAACCGTGCCCCAGTGGCAGCAACACACACACACACACACACACACACACGCGTTCACTCTCTCTCAACATGCATCGTGTTGCTGGACTCTGGCTGCCAATCGCAACTGCGACGCTTGAATGACAGGTGCTGACAGGTGATAGATTATTGCTGCCTCAGTCGAAGTCTCAGCCTCAGCCTCTGCGTCAGTCTCAGTCGCAGTCTTTGCCTTTGCGTGATTTATCCAAAAAAGAAACCAAATTATATAGCTGCCGTTGCCAAAGAGCATCCACTTGGGACCGCGCGGCATGCCCCGACGATAATTGATCTGTTCAATGCGATCCCGATCGCGTCTGTGACTGTGACTCTGACTGCGACTCCCCCATGTTGCACGTTGTGCATGTGGCATGCGGCATGCCACGGCTATTTTTGGGGTGGCAAAAACAAAATCGCTTTGAGCATTATTAATGATGGCATCGTGCGCGTCTTTTGGGCCCAACGGCTTATTAGCCGATAACTCAATTAATTTCGACAAATTGCCCAAACGATTGGACCACCAAAAATGTCTTCTTATTTATTCGTACACTCGTTAAATTTCTGGCGATGTGACAACTGATCCAACTTGATCAGTTTCGGGTTTTCGTTTAAGGTTCTCGTTATTCAATTTTCGATTTTTCGCTTCGTTTCGTTTTGTTTCGTTTATGTTAACTCGCTTTTTGACATAAACAGTGCATTGACCTTGGACAAAAAACAATATAAAACCGGAACTTCAATCGCTGTACTTTTATTTGTAAACTCGGCTTTCAGATCTCCGATTTCCGATCTAAGACATTTTTCATTTAAGAGAGGGAGACGGAAACAGGCTGCGAGGAGCGATACAAGTCAGATAATGCATCACAAATATTATATATATATATGTATATGTACATGTATGTATATACATGTTAGGGAGAACAGCTTTATAATCAAACAAAGAATGCCATGATAAAATGAGATTGAAACGAATATTATAGGAATTAAAGGAGAAATAGAAAGGAAACATGAGAATCAGAAAAATAGAGAGATTTGTAAGGAAATACACTTTGAGAGCGAACTGAGACCAAGAAAATTATTAATCAGATAAAAATTGTAGGAGATATTAAAGAAATACTTTTATATGGTCAAAAATCACGATTTATTACAGTTCATAGTTGGTTTGGCTGACAATTTTGAATATTTCGGACTCTATGGTATATTTTGAATGTAGTACCACATCAATATACCAAATATTGTATATTGATTTGGTATATTTTTAGATAGTTTTGCTGGCCATCTGGTGCATTGTGTACTCTGTGGTATATTTTGATATATATCAATATACCAAATACTGCCTTTTGACACATTTTAGTATTTATGTGGTATACTAATTTAGTATATTTCAATATTAATACCGCACTGTTTGGCTCCATGAGATCATGGTCGAGCTCACTGGGCAGAAGTTCTCCTACTTGTTTGCTTATTTCGAGACTAAGAACCTAAAATAGAGGCTAGCTAAAAATGTATGCGATAGTACAGTGTTGAAAAAATAAAATGTATAGAATAGTATAAACTATTTAATGAGAGCTCTCTCTGAGAGAGCTGCGATAACTGTTTAAGATTTTAAATTTTGTTTAGCAATATTATTTACGAGACTAAGAACTCATAATAATAAAGATAATAGTTCACAAATTTTGCAATATTACATTACTTTGAACAAATGGACTAACTTCATTAATTTTGATATTTGATGATGATATTTGAAACACTAAATTTAAAAATGTGAATGAAATTTTAAAAATTTGTTCACTTTTATTTGTACTCTTTTCATTAGATTTCAGAACATTCTTTATATAGAGGAATTAAGTTGGTGCCTTTATTTAATATATATAATGTGTTGCTCTTGATCAACTGAAACTAAGAAAAACACAATTGAATAAGAGTTAAACAAGCATTTTACAAAATTGTTCACTTTTATTACAAAATTCGAACTCATAAATGATTTCAGAACGGTTTAATGTTTGTATCTTTATATATATATATATTATATTTTATATATAATATAATGTGTTGCTCTTGACCAGCTACAGATAGGAGCATATATTCTGAAAAGAAAGAAATATAAAGAGAAGAATAAATAAAAAAGTTGATTAAAGTTTAAAAAAAAATCATAATTTTATAAAATGGTTCACTTATTTCTAATACAAAATTTTTATCATTTAAAAATCTCATAAATGATTTCGGAACAATCTAAAGCATTTTATAAAATGAAAATATTTTTATCAAAAAACTTTATAAACGATCTCAGAATATAACCTTAAGTTGGCATCTGAATTTGAAGCCGAAGCCAAGCAAAGAATATTCTGAATGGGAATTCTTATGGGAATGCATAAATAGAGAAGAGTAAAATTTGTGTTTAATTAGGACAAATTACAATATTTTTATAAAAATAAACCTCATAAATGATTTCAGAACATTAATTGTATAAGCCTTGAGTATTATGTTGCTCTGCTTTTGACCAACCAGCTGAAACTAAGAAGAACAGAATTAAATACGAGATAATTATGCATTTTAGAAAATTGTTCCCTTTTATTGCAATATTCGACATCATTTCTCTCAATTTTAAAACATACTTTATATCTAGACATTAATTTGGTGAAAGTGAAACTCAGAAAAAAGGAATTGAATAAGAGTTAAATAAGCATTTTGCAAAATTTTTTACTTTTATTACAAAATTCGAATTCACAAATGATTTCGGAATGTTCTTAAGTTGGTGTCTTTATTTAATGATTAAAATATATAATGTGTTGCTCTTGACTAGGTGAAGCTAAGAAGAACAGAATTGAATACATTGGTGTCTTTATTTAATATATGTATTTGGAATATATAACATAATGTGTTGCTCTTGACCATCTGAAGCTGAAGCTGAAACTGATGCTGAGAATGTCGAAGCGTGTAACTGTAAAGTGCGCATCGAATGAAGGCCGAACAAATGCGAGTTGTGTCACTGTCACGTGATTGAATGACCGCCCCAAAAGTGAACGAGTACTCGCGCACTCACACTCACACTCACACCCGCACTTCCATTCACTCAGCTGAGGACTGACCACAGCAAATTTTATTTGGAAATGAATCGTCGCAGTCGCTGTCGCAGTCGCTGTCGTCGGCGAGTCTAAGGGAATTACCTGTGCAAACAGTTTTGGTGTTTTTTTTTTTTTTTTTTTTTTTTGGGCCATGGGGCCTACAATAAACAATTTGTAGCGCCTGAATGCACAAATTTTGCGTCGTTAAAAATTAAATTTAACTGCGGCCACAGCACAGAGACAAGAGCAAAACCGAATCCGAATCCGAATGCGAATGCGAATCGCTGGCAAAACTCTTCCATCTTCCATCTCTCGAACAGAGAAGAAGAGGAACGTTGTTGCGGCGTTGCATAATTTGCATTTCGATTCGATTGGAACGTTCTTCGTTGGCTTTGTTTTTTGTGTTGAGGCGCGTGTCCGCCGACACTTTTTCGTGACTTACCTGGCCGTTGTTTGAGTGCTCAGTTTGGTTCTAGGAAATCACAATAAAAATTAACCGAATTCGTTCTAGTAAACGTTCGTCGTCGAGCTGTCGAAATGTCGATGACGATGCCAATGACGATGACGATGACGGACAGTTCGGTCACCTCAAGTCGATCTTCAACGGCACCTTGCCCAAGTCGAAGTCGAAGTCGAAGTCAAAGTCTGTTGTTGAAGCCAACCCAATTCCACGTACGTGACACGATCGCAGTTCTCTGTTTGCTTATGTTCTTTGCAATTTGATTTGCCTGCGGCTTAACGCGCCGTTGCAAACAGCAAAAGCAGCACTTCATCCTCATCCTCATCCTCATCTTCATCCCAAAGCCTCAGAGAGATGGCCTTTGATTGATTTGACTATGGCAAATCTGTGGCCAGTTCAATGGGCCACTTCGAATCCAAATCCATGTGACAAATCAATTCTGTATGCCAGGTCAGCCAGCCATCGAGTCAGACATAGTTCATAGCATAGTTGGATGCAGTTCGATCTTTGAACTGATGCAAAATCTATTAAAGCCAATTAAATTGTGTGTCTGAAAGTAAAACAGCAATATTAGAAAAGAATTTTCAATTTTTGTTTTTATTATTCAGCAAAGTTTTGTAACTCAACCAACTTCTGCTGCTCTTCTTTCCTCGCTCTTTTCCCTGATTACCAGGTAAGCAAATCCCTCCGCTGCTTGTTTCACTCCGCCCCCGCAATCCGCGTCTCTTCTTCTCAGCACATTACAAACTATTTATGCATGCGAAACACGCTCAGCTGCAGTTGTCATTGCTCTGCCTCGTTCTCGTTCTCTGTCTCTCTTTCTCGCTCACGGCTCGTGTTGAGCAACGCGCGTCAGCATCATAAAAATGTCAGTCAATGGCAAGGGCTGCGCGTCCTTTTCGCTTTGTCCCACTGTGCGCAGTCGGTGTCGCTGTCGCAGTCGAAGTTTCTCGTCAGCGGCAGAATGAACGATTTGTGTGTTTTAGATTGAAATCAAAATACAAGCTCAAAAGCCGCCGACAACCGAGCCCTGGCAGGTACCCCTGGGTCGCCCCTTCCTCCCTTCCCCCCTCTCACTCTTCGCAATCACTGGCGAATCACCTCCGCAATAGCGGCATCTCTTTCACTCAGCCATGCGAGAGTGCGTGTGTGATTTGTCAAAACTGTTACGATCGCCAAATTGCAGATAAGCTGCTCGCGGCCCAAACTCCAATTCCAACTCCAGAGACCCAAGCCGCCAAATTAATGCATACCCTGTATAAACTTCAAAGAGAGAGAGAGAGAGAGAGAGAGAGAGAGAGAGAGAGAGAGAGAGAGTTGAATGGAAGCATGGATGATCATATTTGAAGAAATGCAATTATTTATAAAAGTAAAGTGAAGTAAATACACTGAAACTAAACTTCATTATAATGATGTTATTTGAAACACTTAATTCGAAAATTTGAACGAATTTTTAAAAGCGACATGTTGAAACTATATCAAAAAATAGTAGAATTCAATTGAGTCATTTCTAAGGAAGATAGATCTACAGTTTGTGGAAGAAAAATGAATTTAAGATAACGGAATACATTCATTAATAAAAGTACGGTGAGATAAATACACTGAAACACTTTATTGGAAAATATAAAAGTCGAATTCTCAAAGTGAACGTAGTAAAAAACAATAATGAAAAATAGATCATAAATATACAAACGGTGGTGAAAAAAGCATTTACAGAAATCCCATAAATAAAATATTAATTAAAGCACATTAAATTGAGATAAAGTAAAAATACTGAAACACTTTATCGGAACTCAAAAGAAGTTTTCATAAAGATAAAGAAAAATTAGATCACAATGTATGCAAAATAATATACAAATGACAATAAATAAAATATTAATTTAAATAAATTAAAGTGAGATAAAGTAAAATCTGTGAAACAATTTTTTGGAAAGAACAATTTTTATAGTGAACTTGTTAAAAATAAGCAGAAGATAAATAGATCAAACTAATAAAAATACCATGTACGAAAAATAATATTTGCAAAAATCACACAAATCAAATATTAATTGAAATATTTCAAAAAAATCAGTAATTACCATTAAATGGGTATTTCATAGTCGCTTATTTGTGCAAATTCTGAATTATGACGCACGCAAAAAACACTTTGGTCAAATTCAGTATAAAAGCAAAACTTTTAAAGTTGCAAATATGGTTAACTTTATGAAATTTATAAGCTGCAGTTTTGAATATAGTATATTTAAATTAAAGATTATTAATCAAAAAAGTCACTTCTGTTTGACAGGGTATAAGTCAGTCTATCAATCAGCGACTTGGTCAAGTTCTTATTTCATTTGCTATCGCACTTTGCCTTGTGTGTTGTCATAAACTTATTGAATATCGTGATGTTGCTGTTGTTGTTGTTGTCGCATGAGTTTCGTGTGAAAAGCTGATGAGAATTAGTCGGATTCATGGCTAATTGGCTTGGCAATGCAATCAAAAGCTGGCTGCTATGACGCCTCTATCTGAAAGCGAGCCCAAGAGAGAGAGAGAGAGTTGCTTGATTGCCTCGCAATGTGTCGCAGAGTGTTGAATGAATGGTTGCATGAATGACTGGTTGACTGCTTGACTCGTGTGTCAATAATGTCAAACAGAATGTCAACAGGCGTCGTCGTTGTCGCCACGCGTCAACCAGACTCTCTCTCCCTCTTTCTTTGTCTCTCGATTCCGTCTTTATCGCCGCCCGCAGCAATAATCGGCATTATCATCATTGGTATCCAGAGTCAGAGTCAGAGCCAAGACCAAGACCCAGACCCAGATCCCGATCCGAAACGGGAGAGTCAATGAGCAAGAGAGAGGGAGAGAGAGAGAGAGATGTTGTTGGTCGCGGGGCCTCTCATTAACATAACAAGTAAAGTCAACAATGAAAATTGTTGTCTAAACAAGACGCAAGCAGCGCGCGCAACGTTTCAATGAATGCCGCACGTTGCAACGTTCAACGTTCAACGCTGCACAATTTATTGAGGCTGTGGTAAATATTCGGGGCCCGTTCAAAAGAAATCAAACAGAACGCGGCAAGTAATTTGTTTATTTGGCCCACGGCAATAAAAGTGAGTAAGCAGCAGTGAAAGCCCCATATACATATATCTCCTTCCCCTTAGCCACCCCCACCCACAGAACTCCGTTGTAATACTATACGAATATACATATGTTCCAGCAGATATATGGTATATATATTATGTGAATGAATGTTTGCAGCAGGCGCCAAATTTAGTGCGCGGCAGATTGAAAACAAGTTTCATTTACTTCGAATATCCAATGCATTATTGATATAGGCTTCAAATTCAAAAAATCAGTTTTAAGAACGAAAGATATCCACCAAAAACAAAAGAAATTGTTTAAATAGAAAGAAGTGCGATAATAACTATTATATGTTGAATCGAAAAGCTCTTTTAACAAAAAGGTTTAAATATTAAATCGTTTATAAATAAATCTAGCGAAAAAAAGGAAACTTAATTTCTTATAGTTGGAGAAGAATAAATAGAAGAGAACAAGAACTCGCAAACCGAAATTGAATTGTATTACTAATTGAAATGAACTTGTAAGAAATATATTTAGACATTAAATCATTTATGATTTAAATTAAATTAAATAAATAGTTTAAAATGAATGAATTTTGAGTCGAAAAGAAATATGTTTAAATATTATATCAATTGTGAAGAAGGAAATGTCCAAAAATAAAAATGTTGTTAAGAGCTTAAAAATAATAAACTCATGTACGAATATATGATATACATATATTTAAAATCGAAAGATATACATATTGAATTGTAAGAAATGTATTAAGTCATCTTATGAAGTAAGAAATTTACAAAAAAAAAAGGAATAAAAAGAAGTACGAATAAGAAAAAGATCTTTAAACTCGCAAAACATTATTGAAACAATAAATTTTGAATTAAAAATGATCTTGTAAGAAATATGCTTAAATATTAGATGATTTATGAAGGAATAAATGTACAAAAAATGAACAGTTTAAAAGAATATGTTATGTGGTTAACTAGAGAAAAATCTTCGAATATGCAAAGCATTATTGAAATTTCATTTTGTAATTTGTTATTCTGAATTGTCATTTAAAATGAAAGCAAATGTCCAATATTTACAGATATGATCATGACCAAAGTAAAGTAAAGTAAAAAAAGTAAGATTAGAGCTAAGATTGATTTTGGAACGCTATCTGTTTTATAATAAAACGTATAAATTCGTTCATTTTTTTGTTTTTGTACGAATTTGTTTCATTTTGTATTTGTATCCTAAAACAGAAAAGTAATTCCAAAATTATTCTTAACTTTATTTAAAGTCCTAATCAAGAGCTATTAGATTCATACTTACTAAAAGTAAAAAAAAGTTCTATATATACAGAGTATAACCCATATATATTAAAGAGAACAAATGAAAGAATAAACTAATTGAATCCGCTTAGGTAAAACAGGTTAAATTGTAAATTTTGCTTTACTTCATTTTATTTCAATAAATTGTTGCAATTATCAAATAATTTAGAATTTCTTTTTCAGAACTGAGAATCGTGTTCAATGTTTACGTTGATCTCACTCTATATGAAGCTTAACTTTATTTTAGCTACATATATAAAGTATACATAAATCGTACAAAGTCTTGTTTTTATTGGACGAGTCGTTTTTTTAGTGTTAAATACTTTCATTAAGTCGAGGTTCGAGCTACAGTAGCTGGCCATAAATGAAAGAGTCTCTAACTCGACAAGATTTAAGTGGTTTGGTTTAATTGCCCAAGTGGTTTAATTGTAATTTTTAGGTAGCGTTATAATATAAGTTTAGAAATTGGATCAACACAGCAAATATACATTTCGGTATAAGAGCTAGAATATTTCCTTTTAAATATATACTCAACAGTTTGTCATATCTTAACCCACAAATCATATATAGTACATTCTACATATCTGAAGTGAACATTCGTATGATTAATTTGATGACTTTTCTCCCCATTATCATAGCATTATCAATGGCAATTGATTAATTTCAGAGAAGCTCCAAAAACGTGCCCCAAAACAATGACTACTACGAAAATTCCACTGATGGAGGCAGTTCGATCACGTTCATGCTCATGTTCGCCACTTATTAGAGGAATTGTTGTTAGATTTCCCAGATTATTTTCATAGAATTCCTATAGATAGATAGATAGACAGAAAGAGAGAGAGAGAGAGAGAGAGAGAGAGAGAGAGGTGCATGTCCAATGTTGACAAATCGCTGGTAATAAGTCAAAAAACTAGTCTAGGGACTGCTTTTTTCCTCGACCTTTTCCCTTGGGCATTTCAAGGCTCTTTTGTGGCTGCTGTCAAACAACTGTAAACTAAGCGGCGGCACTTTCACTTTTCTCCGTCTGCGATCTCTCTCCCTAATGAGATCCTTTACCTGTCCTATTTACAATGCAAGAGCAACAAATTAGTGGGAAATCTGAGGGCAAATCGATTTGATATCGATGAGAGAGTGCAAGAGTGTAAGAGTGAGGAGAGAGGACACAACAATGCCGCATTAAGGAGTTTTGTGGCATGCCACAAACATTGCCTGTGTTGTGTAGTAGCCAGCCCTCTCTCGGCAAATGAGTAACGAGCTCAAGAGCTCTAACCTCATCAAATTACAATGGATTGGCTTGAAGTCGGGACTGAAACTGAACCTCTGCGACTGCGACTTGCTTTTGAGGCGTTTAACACAGCAGTCAAAATGCGCAGCAGGTTGCATCCACAGTTGATGCTCTCCGAGTTGCACTCGCTCCCTCCTCCTCTCCCTCTCCCTCTGCGCACTCTTCTCTCTTTCTTGGTTGTTGTTTATCTGACGCTGGTGGTCCCATCCACATTGCATCCAAATTTTGATTTATTTTATCCGAATGCACCTTTTGCTGTTGCTGCCACATTGCCACGCTGCACCACCACCGTCTAAATTTAGCGGCAGCGGCGGCGGCAGCGTTGTTCACACCTCGCTGGCCGCAGCTAAAGAGCGACACAGCGACAGCGACAGCGACAAATTCGTTACATGCCCCCCGGTGCGGCATTGCGCTTACCTTACCTTGCCACATTGCAACACCTTTGCATTGTTTAACAGCAAAATGCAATAATTGTACGTAATCCTCCGCCTCCTCTTCACTCTTCACTCCTCAGCAGGAGATGCACTCGCAGATGAAACTGAAGCTGCGGATTCGCAGTCGAAGCTGGTGTCGAGATTCGCTTGTTTTGTATTGACAACAATCAAGTGTTTAGATGCCACATTCTCGTGTCCGAGCCAGCAATCCTGTGGCAGCTTCCTCTGATCACCAAATGCGGTTGCGTGGGACAATCATACACTGCAAAAGATTAAAGCAGTGAGTGACTGTAAACTGGGCTTTATACGTTTCATTTTAAATATATATTATATCTTCAACTTAATAATATTTAAATTGCAATTAATCAAATGAAATATGTAACAACTCGCACGTGAAGAAGCTTATATCGATAAGGCACTACTCAACACTATTATCGACAATCATACACTGCGAAAGATAGAAGCATAGATAGAGCTTCATATTATAAATTTTGAATATACAAATCTTAAGCTTAATAATATTCAACTTGAAGATTTTCACAATTGCAAAATGCAAGAGCACGCACATGGAGAAGTTTATATCGATAAATCGATATTGTAATGCAATTCACTACACAGCACTATTATCAACAATCATGCACCGCATAAGATAAAAGCAGTGAGTGACTATAAATTACGTATTCATAGTATTATATACATAAATTTGAATCTTAATAATACTCAAATTGAATTTTTCACAATTAAAATTTATATGAAAATTACAACATATCGACATTCTAATGTTATTGTACTTCTCAGTCCAGAATCGATAAGCAAGGGGATATTTATACGCTGCACAAGACATGAATAACGACTGACTGTAAATTACAATTCATAGATTAATTTTAAATCTATAAATCCTAACCTTAATAATACTCAAAATGAATATTTCACAAATACACTTTTATAAAAATCATAACCTGCACGTGAAAGCTTTTCTATCGATATATCGATATTCTAATGTGATTGTATTTCTCAACACTATTATCGATGTATAAATCGCAACTTTCTTTTTTATTTATTTTAAAAAAGTTAGATATATGTAATTCAAATCAACACTAAAGTATTTTTGAAGCACAGGCTGCAAAGATTTTCGGCTTTCATAATTTCACATGAACAGAACATCTGCTAAGAAGATTTTACTATTCTACTTTTTGACTTCGTAGCTCTCTACACAATTAAATAAGATTAAGATTCAATAAATTGTTACTATAATCAAATTCAATATGTTATTTTCAGAACTGCGAATCCTTTAAATAAGACAATTTATTGTATTTTAGTATTGATAATACATTCAAAATTAAAGATTATATGCAAAAGTATTGTCAAATTAATATTGATTTTTAATATGCAATTAGTTCAAATTTATTAAATAAATTCCAACTATAAATGATGTAAGACAAACAAAACAAAACACTGGCAATAGTGACAAATATAAGACAACATTTTGCAAAATATTACTAACTTTTACTAACTGTTTAAAAACTAGAAATGGAATGTTATAAAATTCCTAAAATTTCTAGTAAATGTTACCATACAATTCTAAGATTTCGACGTAATTTTCAATCATAACTTCACAATAAATAATAAATTGCTATATTATTACTAGATAATATTTTAAAAAGATTGAATTATTAATTATACAAATAATAGAAAACATATTACAAAAATTATAACTATCTACAAAACTTCCAGCTAAGTAAATTTCATTGATCATAGTTTAATTATAAATTATAAAAAAAAAAATAACATCTGTTGTAAAACTCTCCTCAAAGATTTTTACTACATATCGAATAATAACTCTACAATAAATTAGTAAATTACCAAGTATAATCATTGAAGTGAATAGATTAACAATGCTCTTCCATACATTCTGATTATAAGTTATTTAATTTGGATTCTTAATATACCTTTTGTTATGAAACATAACTAAGTAAAAATAGATTTTCACATTTTCAAATAAATTCTGGTTATAAATTAATATAAAAATTAAAAACATTTTATATTATTCTTAGCCCAAATTTCTAATAGATTTTAAGTTCAAAGTATTTTTTTAAATAAGTAAAATTCTAAGAAAATATTCTTTGCAATGAATATATTTCAAAATATTTACAATAAATTTAAATTGTAAATCATTAAACAAAATTTTATATATATATATATATTATTAAATTTCAAACTGAGATTTCTAATAAGTATTTAATTATAAGATTACAATAAATAAGAAAATTAAATAAAAACAAATAAGAAAGCGTTCGATTGAAATATGAAACAAAATTGATCTGCGTGCAAACATAATGAATGCTCTCAAAAAAAATTATATGCCCATCTCTTATAGTCTCCAAAATCTATGTGTTCATACAGCCGGACGGACAGACAGACAGACAGACGGAGATGAGTATATCATGCCTTTGGAGATGCCTTCTTTTACCTTCTGCATATCCTGGGGGCACAAAGCTATAATAATCTTCTACCCTATGGGTAGCGGGTATAAAAATAAAATATTAGACACATTTGCAATAAAATGTTGAATTAAAAATGCAAGCAATATAAATGTAGAAAAAGAATTTTGAATTTATTCCCTCACCAACATGAAATAAATGTCGCCAAATTACAGCAGAGTAAAATTATTGAGCTGCAATGAATTAATTTCACTGTGGCAAGTGGCAAGTGGCAACTGGCAAACGGCAATTGCAACATGCAGCGTTATTGAAACTTAAGCCCAAACCCAACGCAAAGTTCATGAGACAGAAACCGAACCAAACGAAACCTCAACCTCAAACCTTAAATCCCAATAGCGAATGACCTGTTTGGCTTACATTTCGATGCGGCTGCCTTTCGGTGGTTGCTCCTTAGTGGTGTGGTGTGGTATGTAGCATGCGGCATGCGGCATGTGGCAAGGCCTCAATCTCAATCCCAATCCCAATGCCAATCTCAATCTCGATGCGAATGCGAATGCTTTACGCTCCATATGCCACGTGCGTAGACGAAAGTCATTTAAAAATTGAAAGACATCGCCAAGGCAAAGAGGGGGGAGTGTGGGCAGCGTGGGCAGAGGGGGAGGGTGGGGGCCACACACAACGCAACGGACAAATGTAAAAACCAAGTCAAATTCCTTGTATAAAATTCATTGAAAAATTTTATGCAACATAAATTTTGCGTGCAGGATTTGGATTTGGAAATTCTGCCTAGAAACTCCTGTCCCACAGAGAGAGAGAGAGAGAAAGAGAGAGAGAACTCAATCACACACAGTTTGTTGTCCTGCAAGGAGTAGAATGCGAAGGGGAAGGGGGGAGGTGTGTGGGGTGCGAGTGTCATTTCAATTTTAAAGCCAACGAGCGGCCCTTTCACAAGGACTTTCGACACAAAAGTACCAACAAAACGACACAAAAAAAGAAAAAAAAAAAAAAAAACAAGGAGAAAACCCGCCCTCAAACCGCTTAAGAAGTGTCCTGGGTCGGCTGTTTGCCGGTCCTTATGTCCTTGTTGGCCGTCTGACTCGATGGTCGCTTGGCTTTTGTCGTTTGTCGGTTTTTATAGCTTTTTGATTTGCCATTTCTGGTAGCAAATGATCAAAAATTGAATGAAATTGTTATTTTTCAAGTGGAACATGTCCTTAACTTCGAGCTTGTTCTTGTTCTTCGTATCGTTGGCTGCTTTTTAGTACCACGAGGGTAACAGCAACTTGTTTGTCCTGTTGCGGGTTGTTATCCTTAATAAGGGGCATCAACATTTTGTTGCTTTGCTCTGGCTTGTGAGAAGCGACAACCGACAACCGAATGCAGCACTGCACCTCAGACTCATCATCATCATCATCGTCATTATTGTGTTCCTTCTCATAATCATTACCATCATCATCATCATCATCATCTTCGTTGTCATCGTCTTCAGGCTCAGCGGAGATCCATGCGTGAGATTTCTTCAGGTCTTGGCTCCCGTCTCTGTCACTTTCTGCTTTCGGAAAATTGAAAAATTTCCAAGCGATAAAATTGTATCATAGAGCGCCAAATGGGCCAAAGGATTTTGCTCTCATGTGTGGGCAGGTGGGCGTGGCAATGTCATCACAATGAAAATGCGAATGAAAATGACAATGGGACATTTTCCTGACTGCGCCAAAAAAAGACAATTAAAATATTTGCCTAAATTATATGTGTGTGTGTGTGTGTGTGTTGTATGTATTCATGCAACCTGCGGAGACAGCTGTGGCATGTGGCAGAGAGACAGAGATACATACATACATTCGTGCCTCGCCTCTCAACGCTGGCGCACATCAACCACAAATATTAATTATGAATTTATGATCCAATATTTATTAGCAATAAAAGCAAGCAGGCGACGACCAACGACTGACTGACCAACCAACCCTCGCCTCCCCCTCCTCTGATAGTTCTTCCCGCTCTTCTTCTTCTTCTTCGTGCTGTTGCAGAACTTGACGCACTGAAGCGTCGCTAATGAACTTTTATCATCAGCTTGATGAGCCAGACACACACAGAACGAACATTGACGTGGGGGAAGGGGCAGCAATGAATGAGCAGAAGGGGGGAGGGAGAGCTGCTTATAAGTAGCAAAACATGGACACACACACACACACACACACACACACATGTGACCCTCTTATATCACATGATTATTGAACTCTCGAAACTAAGCACTTTTAATAAAGCGCATCTTCAATAATTTCACATCGCACTGGATTAATTATGCTGCTCATAAATTTCCGAATCTAATTGAATTAGCAACTGCTTCAAATTTTGTGTAGTTCGAGTCGATTAAAGTACGTTTCACTAATTTCAAATGTTCCATTTGAGTACCACAAATTTACAATCACATTATTACATTTCAATTGATTCTATGAATGGAAATATTGTTTCCTTCATTCTGATTATTAATCTAAAAAATTTTGATATTAAATTCATTTGGTTTTCATTAAATTATTCTTATATGTATTATATTCTGAGTTACATTTCAAAATATTATCTCCATTATTATTTTTATTAATCTAAATCTATTCTAAAAACAGATATTTTGAAGAAATTTTATCTTCTTTATTCTGTTTATCTTAAAAGAGATGTTTTTAACTTAATTTTATTTGAATATTATCTTCATTTAATTATATTCTCCACTTCTTTTTGATTTTGATACTAAATTCATTTGGTTTTCGTTAGCACAGTTGCATTTGAATATATTATCTCCTTTATGTTTATTAATATAAAACGAAATACATATTTTGAACAGACTTTTATTTTAATATTGTATCCATTTATTAAGATAATCTCCTTTATTCTGTTTATTAATCTAAAAGATATTAATATTAATCTTAAAGATATACATTTTTATCTATTTAATAAATTCACTTACAAAAAGAACAGTTCATTGTTGCCAAGTTATTCTTCATATTTATTTGTCTCTTTTTCGAAAATGTTATATCACATCTTGTGCTTACGATTTTTTGAGATTGTTCTTTATTCTCTATTTTTATTTTTCAGTTTTTCATTTTGCTAACAGTGTCGAAACAAAACATTAAGAGCTGTTGTATTATTTTAAGCAGGTGAGTATTAAATAAATTTATATTTGAAAACACAGTTCATTATTGCATCTTTGAATTGATGTTGAAATTTATCCTCTAATAAATATTATTGTCTTTGTCATATTAAAATAAAAATTTGAAATTGCAGTACAAGCTTAATCTATAAATTAATAGTCAATATTGAATTATTTTGTTGTCATCTAAGACTCGCATTTAAAGTTAATTTTTTGCAAGGAAATCGCATTTAGTACAACAGTTAATAAATGTACAAATGCAATAAATAAAAGACAACAATATTTATTCACCTTATACAATCAAAAAAATAATTCTAATTGCATTACAATATTAAATTCATTTCTCACCTTCAACTGTAACATTAACAATTGAAAACGCATATTTATCTATAAATTTATAATCGTTATTATTATTAGTCATTACTATTGAGTTGACATTTACATTTACATATAAATACAATGAATCATTCTTAACATCATAAGTGTAACATAAATTTTAATACAATATATAAGTATAATATTTAATTATTAGAATTAGTAAAAAGTGTATTCACAAGTTTTTATCACTACCGCAATTCTATTTTTACATTTACTTTCCCAAATTCTTAAAATCACATTCATTGGTGAACAAATTCTTCGAAGTAAACACAATATAATTTTTATACCCGCTACCCATAGGGTAGAAGGGTATTATAACTTTGTGCCGGCAGGAAATGTATGTAACAGGTAGAAGGAGGCATCTCCGACCCTATAAAGTATATATATTCTTGATCAGCGTCAACAGCCGAGACGATATAGCCATGTCCGTCTGTCCGTCTGTCCGTATGAACACCTAGATCTCAGAGACTATAAGAGATAGAGCTATAATTTTTTTTCGACAGCATTTGTTATGTTTGCACGCAGATCAAGTTTGTTTCAAATTTTTGCCACGCCCACTTCCGCCCCTGCAAATCAAAAAAATCGAATAACAAGCGTAATTTTAAAGCTAGAGTTACGAATTTTGGTATATACAATAATTACTATAGTAGTTATGATTCCTGAAAATTTGGTTGCGATCAGATAAAAATTGTGGAAGTTATTAAAGAAATACTTTTATATGGGCAAAAACGCACACTTACTAGGGGTCTTAGTTGCTATGGTTGACAATCTGGTATATTGTGCCGTCTATGGTATATTTTGAATGCGGTACTATATCGATATACCACATATACCATTTGGTATATTTGTAGTATTTTTGCAGTATATTTGGTATATTTTGAGAATAATACCGCAAAATATATTGCTTTTATTCAAAATGGGTAGCGGGTATCTCACAGTCGAGTACACTCGACTGTAGCTTTCTTACTTGTTTACTAATGTGACTGTCTTATAATAATCATTTATTGAGTTTCGTTGATAAAATGAATATAACAATTTATTTTTCATGATTAATATAATAAACAATAATTTATCATCGACTGATTCTGATTATAAATTATTTCAAAAATATAAAACAAGCCATAAAATTTTGAAGATTTCGAAATAATCTTAAATTTGAACTAAATATAATAAATATAAAGTAAGGTATTATAATTTAAGTCAATCATTAATATAATAAAAGATTAATATCAATCTCTGATGGATTCTGATTATAAATTATTTCAAAAATAGAAAACAAGTTATCAAATTTCTAACTGAGATTTCGTAAAAATCTTAGGATCAATAACTAATCTGCTAAGAATAAATTTGATAGAATAGAATAGCTAGAATAGATTTGCACAGTAAATATAAAGTATTGTGTTTTTACTATATTTGAGTTAGTTATATTAACCATAAAAGCTTATTAGCAACAAATATATTTAATTTAACAAGTTATAGAAATTCTTCTTAAATTCACAAAGTAGTCTACTAATAAATTTGAGCCAATATATTAACCCAGTAAATATGTGAAGTATTGTGTTATAATTTAAGTGAATCATTAATAATTATGATTATTGGCAATTATCTATCCTTGATCGATTCTTGGTGACTGATTCTTCCTTCGACTGAGATCTTCGTTCAGAGAGACTTAATCCTGTTGGAGCTGCAAGGACACCAAGAGAGAGAGAGAAAGATTCAAGTTAAGAGCATTGACTGGTCAAGTGTTCACCACCATCAGCAGCAGCAGCAGCAGCAACAACAACAATAACAACAACGACAACAACTTTGGCAATCGGGCAACAACAATAACCACAATGAAGAAACAAATGAACGTAGCAATTTTTAATTGCTCCCGTTTGAAGTTGTCAGAGTTAAACGCTGGTGTCTCGAGGGGGTGAAGTGAGGATTCAGTTTCAGTTTCGGTTTCGGCTATCGGGGAATGGGCCAGGCTAACATTTAGTAGTCTCTCTCTCTATGTGTGTGTGTGTGTGTGTGTGTGTGGATTTTTATTGTATTTTTGTGTGGCGGCCGCTTGGCCGGCTTGTTGGCCATGTTTTATGTGTTTCGTTTCCATTGAAAACCCCAAAGAGCCGAAAGAAACAAAAATTATTTGTAAACGGCGGCTGTGACAATTTTTTCTTCTCTCTCTACTGTTTTTTGTTTTTGCTGTTGACTGTTGGCTGCTTGTTGTAGTATTTTGTATTTTGTGGCTCTTGTTGGCGTTCCGTGGAAGTTTGTAGCCGCGTCGCCACTAAAACCGAAAACCAAAAACAAAAATTAATTGGAAATTTTTATGTCTCAAACATGTTGTAAGCGCGGGGCAGCAACAGCAACAGAAGCAGCAACATCCACAGCAACAGCAACAACAAGGCGCAAGTTCGAGGTTAATTGTTTGATTTTCTAACAAACTCAAAAACAATGCCAGCGACGACGAACGACAAAAATCATAATAATAAAAGCCGAAAAACAAAAATAAATAATTTTTGAGGCCAATCTCATGAGAGGTGAGCCGAAGCCAAAGCCAAAGCCAAAGCTATGTACCTGATGATGAAACAAGGCGACGACCCACAGGAAATGTTTCTTCTGTTTTCTGTTACAAATATCTCGAGCCGCGTTTCCGGACCGATCTTCGGGCTCTTCTTCATTCATTGTAAGCGGGACTGTTCAACTGCTCAAATGGTCAACTCGAATTTATGGCCTGCAAGACGCAAATTCATTTCACACTAATTGTTTGTCTCTCTCTCTTTCATTCTCTCTCTCTCTCTCTCGTTGACAGTTTATTCGAGCTTTGGTTACTCATCAACGATTTCCATTCCATTCACTTCAATTTGATTCATTCATATCACACAGAATTATTTACAAATATGCAATTATCCAATTGATTATTATGTTCATCGATATTCAATAACAAAGCATGGACACGATCGCTTCAAGAGGTTGTCGCTTTGCAATTTTGTGACGTCAGCAAAGCTCAAATCTCAAATCTCTAGTTCTAGTTCTCTAGTTCTTTTTGTTTTTACTTATAATTTGCACGAATAATAAAAGAAATAATTATTATTCAAAATATTCCAAATTTTGACAAATTTACAACTTGTTTTATAATAACTTGTATTTATTTGGATGTTAAATAACATTGGTTAATTTTCATTTTAAATGGAACCCATAAACTTTAATTCAAATTTGATCTTTCCAGATTAAACTAAAATAATTTTGGTATTCCTTACTATATATTTTACTATTTTTGCATATTCCAAAGATTCTTAAAATAAAGTATTATACACATGTTTATTTTTTTAAATATTACTAAAATTAATGAACGAATTTATGATTATTTTTAAAGTTGTTTTAGATATTCCTTTAAAATTTTAATATACCACACATTTTTTATATGTTTAAAATAATAAGAGTTCGTTTGTCTTTTGTTTGGCAAAAATATATCTGTATATATTTTTTAATGTATAATATTATAACGTGTACTTATTTATATTTGTTTAAATTGTGTTCTAATTCCATAATTTCGCTATCGATCGCGACACTCGCTGAGTTTGCAAAGATCCAAAATAGTATTGGAAGTATGTGTGTACCGAATTTGCATACGCAATAATATGAACATCGATTAGTTGTTTGACATCGATATCAATTAAAATATCGGCTAAAAAAGCGACGCCCAATCTTTTTACCACCATTAATAAGTTTGCATAGTTCTGTGGTGGAGTTGCGACGCAATTCAGCGCGATTGATTCGCCAAAAAATGATTGTGAAATAATATTGTGAAATTAGATCATTGCAAGACGAGTTGTTTACGCAAATTGACAGGTAAGTCAAATGACAAGAATCTTCGCATAAACCTTATTCACATCTTAACTCAATGAACAAAAATGTTGGTGTTCAAATTTGTGTACAATTTCTGCGGCGTAGTTGCATTCTGGCGCCATGTGGAAAATTTTTTTGAGAAAGCAAATGGGAATTAAGACATTCTAGGAATTACATAAGTGACAATCAATGAGATTTGAAATGGTAGAGAATTTACAGAAGGATCAATCAAGTTTAAATAGCATGAATGTAGTATACTATACTCTCAATAAGCAAAATGTTTTTATTAAAGTGCGTTTGTGTATTACAAGGTTCATCACATATGCACCACTGTGCGGCGTCGTTGCGTTTTGGCGCCATGTGCAAGGTTTTTTTTTTAGCAATGTGATACAATGAGACATATATTTAAAAGAAATAACAATCAAGTTTAAATAGCAGGAAATTTGTACTATATTTGTAATACACTGTATTCACAATGTCTTTTCGGTAAAATACATTTGTGTACAATAGTATTTGCCACACGGTGCGGCGTCGCTGCATTCTGGCGCTATGTGGAAGGCTTTCTAGGAACTAAGTGTGAATCGATGAGATTTGAAATGATTTTGATTTTGAAGAAAGAAGCAATCAAATTTAAATAGTAGGAATACAATATAAAGTAAAGTGTTTTCTATAAAATAAATTTGTGTACAATAAGTTTCAACACATTTGCTCCACAGTGCGGCGTCGCTACATTCTGGCGCCATGTGGAAGATTTTTTTTTTTTGAGCAATGTGAAAAATGTAAATCAATGATACAGGGACTTAAAAGAAGTATCTTTCATGTTTAACTAACAGAAATGTAGTACACTATACTCTCAATTAGCAAAATGTTTTCGTTCAAATAAATTTGTGTACCCATCACATTTCATCATCACATGTGCACCACTGTGCGTCGTTGCACTCTGGCGCCATGGCTTTCTACGAACTAAGTGTGAATCGATGAGATTTGAAATGATTTTGATTTTGAAGAAATAAGCAATAAAATTTAAATAGTAGGAATATACAATGTAAAGTAAAGTGTTTTCGATAAAATAAATTTGTGTACAATAACTTTCATCCCACTTGCACCACTGTGCGGCGTCGTTATTCTCTGACGTCATGTCTAATGCTTTTTTGGGCAAAAAAATGTCAAATAAATTAATGAAACAGAGATTTTAAAGAAATAATTATCAAGTTTACATAGCATGAATGCAGTATACTGTACTCTGAATAAGCAAAATGTTTGTGTTCAAATACGTTTGTGTATAATAGTATTTGCCACACGGTGCGGCGTCGTTTCATTCTGGCGCCATGTGGAAGAATTTCTAGGAACTCAGTGGCAATTGATGAGATTTGTAATGATGGAGATTTTGAAGAAGGAAGAATCAAGTTTAAATAGGACGAATATAAGTTAAAGCAAAGTGTTTTCGTTGAAATAAATAAATGTGCAATAAGTTTCATTACATTTGCTCCACTGTGCGCCGTCGTTGAGTTTTGACGCCATGTGTCGCATTTGTTATTTGTGAGAAAAACAAATGTGAATCGATGAGATTTGAACGAAGAACTAATCAAGTTTAGCTGTCAGGAATGTATTATACTATACTATACTATATATGTATATGTATTTTCTTTGTAATATTTATGCTTCCGTTTTGGGTTCTCAGAGTGTTTGTTGGCCAGTTGAACGCCCACTGAATGGCGCCACAAATTACAAAGGCGTCGTGTGCTGTGTAACAGAGTCCGATCTCAGTCTTCCTCTTACAACTGCAACTGCAACTGCAACTGCAATCGCAATCCTAGTCTGAGTTTCAGTCTGAGTCTCAGTAGTTGTGCCTTGTCTCCTGTCAGCATTTGCTAGCCACGTGCGCAATGTGAGAGAGAAAGAGAGAGGGAAGCGGTAGAAGGTGTTGTTGTTGTTGTTGGTGGCTTCCTGTCGCCAATTTGCTAAACGGTCACCGCGGATTGCATTAAGATGGGGCAGAGGATGGGGCACCCAAAAAGGCGACGAATACTCGATAGCTGGACGACAAGCTGATCAAACAGTTCAGAGCTGTTTTGCATAAAACCCAACCGAAGAGAGAGTCAAATGCCAAACGCCAAAGAGAAGCGAGTCCATTGGTTATCCAATTGTCTACGAGTCAAAGAACAAAACTAAGAAAAGTGAAGAAATTTGTATTGTAAATATTTAAGTCATATTTAAAGCTATTTGCTGTTCAAATTGCGCAGCTTCGATTTACATTATTGAGAAATTTCCAGGGATGCAATTCAAATCGATTCGATTATTTGTTCAACTTTTGATGCACCTCTAGCCAAATTTTTATTTATTTTTTTCATACTTTGCGCTTCATAATTACATTTTATTTGCACTTGGCAATCGATTATTTTATTTTATTTATTTCTTATTGAATTATGATTTAGAGTTACTAATAATGTTTGATCTTTTTATTTGATTCTTTAGCTTAATTTTGATTTATAGTTAACAATGATGAATTGAATTCATGATTACATTTTATTTGCACTTGACAATCGCTTTATTTTATTTATTGTTGACTCTTTAATTCAATTATGATTTGGAGTTAGTAATGTTTGATGTTTTTAATCGATTCTTTAAGTCAATTTTGATTTATAGTTAATAATTAGCAGTTTTGTGAAAGAATTTGAATTGTTCGAATTTGCTGATCGTTCAGTTGAAGATGCCCTTTATCTTTAGTGTAGGGTATTTCTGGTTGCTTGTTTGCTGCTTTTGTGAATGACTTGACAATGTATTCGTGAGTGTGAGTGTGAGTGTGATTCGCGAGTGCGAGTGTGAGTGTGTGTATTCTGTTTTCTTGAGTTGCAATGCAGTGAAGTCCAGACTGTGGCTAGTTTGTTGCTTCGGATTGTTTATTTTAGTTGGCTTTATGGTTATGGATGCAGATACAGATACACAAACACACACTCACACATACGTACAGTAGCCGAAAACAGAGACAGGGACCAAAAAGTTTACAGCAAACAGCAGAGTTGTTGGTGCTCAGTGGTTGCCACTGGTTGCAGCAGAGAGTAGCAACAACAGTAGCAATGGATTTGCATGTAGTACATGAAAACCGTGATCTCCAATTTGTTGTTGTTCAAGTTGAGAGGAGTGTGGCATATATGTGTGTGTGTGTCTGTGTCTGTGTGTGTGCAGTCGAGTCGAGTTAAGTCGCATCGCATCGCGTTGCCAGAAACGAATTGAAACGCTTACAGGGCCTGATCTTGGATTCCCGCCGTACTTGGGCTACATGCCAAAAAGTTTGTAACATTATTTTAAGGTGCCGGCTTCGGGTCTGAGCTGAGCTAAGCTTCGTTGCAAGTTGTCAAGCTTGCCATGGCAAATTTGCGATCAAGCGACAACAACAGTGACAACATGAGCCAGTGACGACCGCTGTCCAATCTCCCCCCTCCTCCCCTTCCTCCCCCATTGCTCCCCTGTTAAGCAAGCTGTGAACTGCAAGCGAGCTCAGCTCAGTTCAGTTCAGTTCAGTTCTGCAGCCTTCTTGGGTTTCAACGCTGTACATCACGTTGCCTTGTATCGAACCCAAGTGCAACACGGACTCTGCACGCAGACTCATCTCTCTTCTTCTGTCTCTCTCTCTCTCTCTATCTGTCGCTGTCGCCAAATCCAAGTGCACATCTTTGTGACTTTGTCTTGGACTCGAACTCTGTCTGTGACTGTGTCTTTGACTCCCTATAGCGAGTCAGCAGCAGCATCAGCAGCAGCAACGGGGCCGAACTTTATTGACCATATTGATTGCTGCTGTATTGATCGCTTGTTGCTGATAAACAACAAATGGCCGGGGCATGCTGCAACACACACAGTTGGATGCTTCACACACTGATGTTGCATGCACCTTTCGCTCTCTGCTTTATGATGATGAGCTGCAGTCTTCTCCATGAATTTCACGCGTGTTTTCACGCCGAGTGTTTAACGCGATCAGCGGGATTGTATTAAGTTTGCAAATATATAATAAAATAGTATTATACTTCTTTTTAAGTGCTTTATTCGTTTGCAACATAATTTACAACAATTGTATAACAAATTATAACTAAAGAAACATCATAAATATAGGAGTTAGTAGACTAAAGACTATTTATTCTTATTATTATTATTATAGTAATTATTATTAGTGTTACAAAATTATTAAATAAATACTAAATTATACCTAAGACTATATTTGGTATATCGACATTATAATACATTAAAAATACACCACAGAGTAATAAGTATCATGAATGCTTTCAAATTTACCCTCTTTGTATTATTTTTGTATATTCAAATATACCGATTAAATCATTGTTATATTCCACCTTTTCTTGTATATCATATAAATAATACTTTTTGGAAAAAATATTTCAAACATCAGCCATTATTTTATAATGCATTCATAGTTTAATTGGAGCAGTTTTTTAGCGGAAGAATTTTTGAATGTGGTTCAATTTGAAATGACAATCAATTGTATATACGAAATCAATTTAGTGTCCAACTTCAACAATAAACTTGCTAATCTTTTGCTATAGAATAAACATATATCACATGAGAGTATAAATATTTGTGAAAAATGCAATATTGTCTGAAGAAAAAGTTGGCAATAGTTTTTTAAACTTGGCATGAAAGAAGCTTGATAATAGACTACATTTTTGTTTATTTCTTTTATTAATTATTATAATAAATAATAATAAATTCTTTAAAACTTTACAACTGCCGCTATTTGGTAACATTATGTAAAAGATATGCACACAAAAACTTCTATTATTATTATTAAACATCATTATCAAAAATTAACGTATTTTTAACAAAAACCTTTTACATCTAACATTTCCTGACAAACAGATCGTAACGCATTTTAGTTTGGAGCGTGTTTCGAAAAATCGTGATATATATTTTTCAAAGATTTATTTTTATTAACAAAGTATCATAAAATTAATGAAAAAGGGAAAAATATCTTACAAACCTAATTACCTTAGTTAAATATCATTTAAATTTTTTTAAAGAATACAAAATCGTGATTTGTTTTTATACAAATATAATAAAATGAAAGAAAAATGGATTTACTAACTTCATTAATTTAGATAAATATTTTAATTTGAAGATATATTTTTCAAAGATTTGTTTTAATAAAAAAATATAATAAAATTAAAGAAAAAGGGAAAAATATCTTACTAACTTAATTTATTTTGTTAAATATTTTTAATCGAAGATATCTTTGTCAAATAATAATTCTTTCAAAAGTATTTCTACATATTTTATTACTCTAAAAAGGTGATCCGATGTTGAAGATCGATAGGGTTTTGAAATCGTTTCGGCATGCCGAAGTAGCTCGTAAAAGCGATCGTAAAATCGAGAACGTGTAAACGAACGTTGTTGTTGCTAGTGACGGCTTCTGACCAGGCCCACAAAACAGCGGGTGGTTGTCTCTGTTGTCTCTTTTGGCTGCCGGTTGCCAGTTGCCAGTTGCCAGCTTCGTTGCCTGCTTGTCTGATGTCTGTTGTCTGTTGTCTGGTGGCTGTGTTTTTGGTCGAGGGGCACGTTTGCATATTCATAATTTTGAGTTGGATTTATCAATTGCTCATCTTGGTCATGAAAACGCATAAACATTTCAAAGTGCCTGGCGCGGGTCAATAATTTGACATGAACGAAACAATACGCAGATACAGCTGCTCAGAGAGAGAGAGAGAGAGAGAAAGAGAGAGAGATGCTCAAAGAGATACAGAAGAGGCTGTCTCTACTCAACTCAGCTCTTCTCAGCCTTGCGCCATTCGATGAAGTGTGAATAATTGAAAGTTTGCAACCCGGGGGCGTAGAGCCCCTGAAGCTGAAGACTGCAGAAGACGAGGACTTAAGCGTGAGGTGAAGGCTGTGAAGACTGAGGTTAAGGCTGAAGCTGAAGCTGAAGCTGCCTCAAAGTTGTCTACAAACAACAGGCAAGCAAACACTAGACTCTGGGCATCGTCTAGCGCTGAAGAGGCGCACGAAGATCAAGAGCAACACAGCAGCAGGTAGCTCAAGAGAGACAGAGAGAGAGAGAGAGAGAGAGAGAGATGAGAGAAAGGCTGGGAGACCAGAGGCAAACTATCTCCAAGTGCCCTTTCGCATAGAATTCAATTTCGTTGTAGTCGCCCACACAGACAAAAGTAAGAGAGGGAGATTTGCCCTCAGCCTCAGTCTCAGCCTTAGCCTCGGCCCACGCCCACATGTAGAGGACTTGTTGTTGCATTTGATTTTTAGCCATGGCCATAAAATGTTCGCAGTTGCCTCTGCCTCTGTCTCTGTCTCAGCCTGTTGCATGCCACGTTGGCAATTTTGTAATTAATTTATTGCCCCAGGCGGCATCAAGAAATTGTCGCAAACTCTCGCGACGTGTCAAAACTATTTTTAATTGGAATGCCCGAGACTTTTGTCCGTCTGTCTGTCTGTCTTGTCTGACCTGAGCCAAGTGCAGCAGCAGCAGAAGAAAGTGAAAGATCTGCAAGTGATCGTAAAGTTGGCAAGATCAAAGTGCTTTTTGAGTGCTTTCGTTTCTATTTTCTGCGCTTTAATTGATACTTCTTTTTTGTTGTTGCACACACACACACACACACACACAGCAATGTTGCAGCACCGTTGTGTCTGCCGCCTTGCAGCTTGCAGCATGCAGCATGCAGCATGTAGTATATGACTAATGCACCACTCAATAGACACTAAAGATGCATTACGATCTCCGGGGCTGAGCGAATTGCATTTTAATGCAAATTTGGTGTCAACGCAATATCGACCATGACAGGCAGCGCCAGGCGGCGATCAACGACGCTCTTTTCCAGTTTTGCAGTTTTGCTGCATGCCCCACAACAAGCGCAACGCAACGCAACGCAACGCTCACGCACTCACTGTAGATCGCTTTTTTTTCGTAAGTGGCAACTGTGGCAACTTTGCTTTGCCAACTGCTTGGTGTTAAAGTGACTGATTAAGTTCTGCGTTCTGCGTTGTTCGTTGTTGTTGCTGTTGTCGAGACTCTCGTTGTTGCTGTTGTTGCTCTGGCTGCTGCTGCTGCTGCTGCTGACGCTAAACGAATTATACGCTTACGTAGGTGGCAGACACTCAGGCAGGCAACCAAGCAGACACTGCACAGCCAGCCCCTCGCTCTTACCCCTCTCTTCCCTCTGTCTTGCTTCGCTCCTTTGCAGTCGCATAATCATATAGAACCAAATGAATTGAGACGCGCCACAGAGTTATAAATATTGTCGCCTGGTTGGGGCGTTAGTCGCATCTCAGTTCCTTGCATTCTCTTTCTCTTTCTGTTTCCCACTCCCTATCTCTCCCTCTTCTCCCTCTGTGCCTGTCTGTCTGTGTGGGCGTCACGCTTCATGCAGGCCCACTTGCATGCCACAAAATCGAAGCATACACCAACTTACAAGGCCCACAAATTGAATCGCAATTTCTGTTTTGCTAAATACCAAAAGTTGTGCCTGCATATTTTGCAATCGATCTTATGTGATGTGGAATCATTTCTAAAGTTCTCTTTTCACTTTAAATCTAACTCTCGATCATCAATGGAACAATGCTACATCGCTACTCATTATCACTGTACCAAATTAAATGAAAGATACTAAAATACACCGAAGGTTAACTTTGGTATAAAGCAGAAATATACCAGATTGTTAAGCAAAGCAAACACCCGACTACCGAAAGTCTGTCTTTTGCAATCGATCTTATGTGATGTGGAAAAATTTCTAAAGTTCTCTTTTCACTTTAAATCTAACTCTCGATCACCAATGCAAAATTAAAACACGAAAGCTACATCGCTACTCATTTTTACTGTACCAAAGATACTAAAATACACTGAAGGTTTACTTTGGTATATGAACATAGTACAAAATATATCAGATTGTTAAGCAAAGCAAAGACCTGACTTGCTTTTAAGTGATCTTGAATTATTAAAGACTCAAACATTTGACTTGTAATTTAGCTCTTGATCACCTTACAATATACCAAATTAATATATCCAAAAATATTAAAATATACTAAATGCTATAATTGACATAGTATTTATAATTTATACTAAGACCGACTACCGAAAGTCGTTCCTGCATGTGGAATAAATATTTATTTCTCTTTTGATTTTAAATGTGGCTCTCAATTGCCAATGGAAAATTCAAGCAAGAAACTAAATTAATATATCACAAAAATATTAAAATATGCTATATTTGGTATTTTTATATAGTACGAAATATACTAGATTGATTGTAAAGCAAAGCAACTAAGTTTCGACTGCAGCATACAAAATAATTTTGTTAAATCACTTCTACAATTATTATGTGATCGCAACCAGATGTTAGTTATTATTGTTTAAACCAGAAATAGCGAATGTTTGCATTTTGCCAACAACTTTTTATTTCTCTCTTCAAACTTTGAATATAGAAAATTGTAAATTTATAAAATCATCTTAATCGCTTATAAAATTCATTTATAGTGATCGCATTTTCAAACTTATTCTTTTTACTTTCATTTGAAGCTGTTGATTAGCCAATAAGCTTATAATATAGTATTTAACAAAACTATAAACAAACATGAAAATAAATATATGAATTGCTTTTATTCTTAGTAAAGCTGAATAAATTCAAAATTAAACAATAAAAGTTAAACTAATTGCAATAAGTCGACAAATTGTAGTTTGATTCTTAGCAAAAGAAATTCACTTCTATATTAATTTTTTCCTATTCCTAAATTTCTATTATATTGTATTCCTATTATTACGATCTAAATTTTATAAATGATGCTAATCACAAACAATTGAGTTTTCTAGTTTTAATATGGTTTTTCTTTTTATGTTCAACTACTTTATGTTTTATGCAAATAATTATTAAATTGTTTTTATCTCTATTTCCACAGATATCGGAACTCTTTTTGAAAGGTAAGAGAAGCTAAGCCTTTATCATTTTTATATTTCACATAGTTCACATGGTTTATTGCTATATAAAATAATAATAATTACAAATTATTTTATGTCAATAAAATAAATACTATCTCAGATCAAAAACTGCATGTAATATTCCTGTACTTTCGACTTACCATATTTTCGGATGACAACTAATAAAGTCATAAAGATTTGTTTTTGAAGATCCGGAGTCGATTTATGAGCACCAACCGACCTCCGCGTGGATTTTATGGCTTTTCCTGTCACAGAAAGAACTCTTCAGCTACCGCGTTGCATAAGACTCAGACTTTAGACTTGGACTAGTAGTTATTGTAGTTGGTTGGGTATAGATAGGATCTCTGTGCCTCCGGGTGTAATTGAAACCTTTGCTACGTCGTCGGCTTTATGACGATCGTAAAACTATGGCCTTCGGCTACTGTCCGATTGTTGGGAATTCTTAAGAGGTGCTACCTGAATGGTTCGGGCGGCTGTTTAATTGCCATTTTGTGAACTTCTTCGATTTGCCGGTCCATTCAGTGAAATGCAGTTCAGTTCGGTCATTGATGTTTATCGGTTTATCGGTGAAAGTTTTACGACTTGTCGTTACGCTCGTTATGCCAGCCAAGCCCTCAAGTTTTACGGCTCTTTTTCGCCAGTTATCGAGTTTCGGAATCGCTCATTCACCTGACTTGGGCGTGAGAGCCGAATCCAAAGTGCGCGGGAAACCAATCGAATCCTATAAAAATATAGACATCAAAATATGTTGTCGCAACTTAAGGAGGAGGAATTTGCCGAAAGAGTTTTGTTAATCCTGAAGTTCCATCATTTTTATTACGAAAGGAAAGCATCTTATTTTTAACTCAAAGAAGACTTGTTATTATTCTCTGATTATTAAAATAGTTATCTCATTATTTAAGATAATATGATATCATAATAGTTATTTAATAAAACCGAACCATTGAGCTAATATTCTTTCAAAATAAATAAGAAATACCAAAATATAACGAAGGTTATAAGTAAAACTTATTTTTAACTAAAAAGATTAGTTCTTTAACAATTGATAGAAAAGGTGAACAACATTATCGCAATTAATCTTCTTAAAAAATCCAGATTTAGATTTCTTATATAATTTTAGTTGGTTTATGATTTGTTTTTATAAATAATATAATAAAATTAAAAAAAAGGCGGTTTATATTTTATTAACTTAATAAAGTTAGTTGAATATTTTTATTTGAAGATAGCTTTTTCAAATAATAATTCCTTCTAACGCATTTTTATATAGAATCATTTCATTGTACGGCAAAAATCGGCTGATGCACTTGATTTTTAGTTTCTTTGGTTGATAATATATGATAATATAGTGAATTTTATACTTTCGGAACATATTAAGAATAATACCGGACTGTTTAGGGCAGCTGGACTATAGCTTTCTTGTTTTTTTTGACTCATCTTAAAGTACTATATGGAATCTTTTAAATGTATCCTATCCCTAGTAGATTATTTAAATACTGTTTTTATGTTTGCACATTTCACCTCTTATTAATCGAGTCCTCATGGGCTTTATGCATTACTCCATTCACGATTTCAGGGTGAGCATTAAGTCGAACCTGCTGTGCTCTTAACTCTAACTCTTAGTCCTTACTTCCTTTCTTTTTCTTGTGGGCAGCTACTTAGCCCAACTTCTTTGGTTGCATCCTTGGCAGAGCTTAAATCGTTAATCTATTGTCATCCCCAGTTCAAAAGGAATTGGCAGGCAAACGGTTTTCAATAGTTGGCATCCAATTTGGATTTTTATTGCTTCCTGTCGCTCGCCAGCTTCCTGTGCGACAAACCTCGTTCCTGTATTGTTCCCCCCTCGCTCCACCGAACCCGATTCCCCCGCGATTGTATGTCAGTGCATTGGGTTGGACTCCTCTTCACTCCTCTCCACTCATCTGCTCTCTTTTCTTTCGTTTTTTATTATATTTTTTGTGCACTGCACTCGCATTTCAAAAGCGGGCGACTTAATCGAGCAAAATAAACCGTTTTCATATGCTCGAATTGAGGCAAACACGTCGCATTACACGGTGACAGAGGCGTGTTAGACAGCAAGGGCAGGAGAGGGGGGGCGTGCTCTCCTGGGGGAATTACGTTCAGCATTTAACCAGAGGCCGGTTCAGGCTCCTCATCATCGTCATCGTCATCATCATCATCATCGTCAGCTTTGTTGTTATGTGCTGCTTTCTTCGCCTTTATTGCGTGTGCCGAAATGCGCGAAATCTCTCAAGTCTTTTCTTCTTCAGCTTCTTTGTTGTTGTTGTTCTTGCTGTTGTTGTTGTTATTGTGGTGGTGGTGTGTGAGGAGCCTTTGTCAAAGGATTATCGCTTGGCATATTTTGTTGTTGCTGGCTGGCAGGATGAGCAGAGGCAACAGCTGAGCCTTGGCTTGCTCTGCTTTTGCTCTGCTAATGAGCTGTGCATTGTGGATCGTTTTTCTCTCTCTCTCTCTGCGTCTCTCTTTCGTGATGACTTTGACAGTGTGCAATATGCGTTGATTTTTTATGGCCTTCAATTTGAAGCTGGGTTGAAATGGAGTCAAAGTCGAAGTCGCAGTTGGAGTCGAACATCTTCCTCTCTCTCTCTCTTTCGTTCTCTCTCTTCGTTGGACTCTCTTTTGGGCTTGCGCTGGTTCGGCTTCGTTTGGCGTGTTGATCTCAAAATGCAGATAATAATTATTTCAATATGTGTGACTGAGTTTGGCTGACGGACTGGCAGCAGCAACAGCAAAAAGGGAAGCAGAGAGTGTGTGTGTGTGTGTGTGTGTGTGTGTGTATGTGTGTATGTGTGTGGTAGGGGGACGCAATGCCAATGGCATCGTTGTGTCTCTTCATGATCGTCATGATCATCATTATTATGCGAATGGATCAAAACCGTGAAGCCGCCAAGCAAATGTCTGCGTCTCAGTTCATTTTTTTGTTTTTGTTTTTGCATGTGCTTCTTTGGGGTTGTTCTTGTGGTTGTTGTTGTTGTTCTTTTCGCTTAATCACTTGTAGAAAGAGAGAGAGCGAGAGCATCGGCTGGCGGCGGTTTTAAGTTGAAAATTGAATTTCTTAGAATTACAAAAACAAAAAACAACTACAGCAATAATATTAACAACAACTGCGAAACCGAAGAGCAATATCAACAAGCGCTCGCAGAGGAGGAAGAATTCAGTGCGTCGTTGGCATGGAAGCAGCAGTTGAAGTTGGAGAGTTGAGAGTTGAGCCAACCACCGCAAAGTTCTTCATCGGCTTCAGTTTTCACTTTTTGGACCAGCGTTTCCCCCATCTTCTACTCCCTCCTGCTCCTCCTCCTCCTCCGCCGCCCACGCAATCAACGACCTCAATGGGCTTCATTTCATTGCATTGCATTAATTTTGCCAATTAAAAAGTAAATAGAGCCTGCATCCTTAGCCACACAAACACACACACACGTACACACGCAGGCACAAGAAAAACAAACATGCATCCGCCCCCAAAGCTTCGCAGCTTCAGCTCTTTTCCCTTTATTATTCCCATTCCATATTCCATTGACTGGAACGCTACTTTTTGGGCGTGCAAAACTTTTCAATACAATTTAATCCAATCTGCACACACACACGCACACACGCACACATACACACATCTGTTTTACAACTTCACATTTAGAGCAGCAGCTTCGTTCGTTGCCTGGGCGCCGCGTATGTCAATCACTTGGAGAGCAAGCGAACGAAGAAGAGACAGAGACAGAGAGAGAGAGAGAGTGTGAAGTCCCGTTAAGAACTCTAGCTGGCAGGCCACACAAATCATTGCAATTGCCAGCGAAAAAGCACGGTGCACAGTGGTACCCAACATAAAATAAAATCTCTTGTATAGTTAAAGCAGAAGACCACACAGTTGACAATAATATTTTGTGAAGTTCGAGACAATTTTGTATATGCATACATATATTATATACAGATTGCATTTGAAATTTAAAGAGGTTTAAGAGTTTCTAACTCTTCTAAAGAATAAAATGATTGAACATTAAATAAAATTTTTTGTTTAGTCAAATCAGAAGATCACTAAGATCGACAGCAAGCATATTTTGTCAAGTTCAAGATAATTTTGTATATTTTTTTATACACAGATTGCATTTGAAATTTAAATAGGCTTTTTTCATTTTAAAAACTCTTTACTAAATAATTGAATGATTGAAAATAAAATGAAATTTCTTGCATAGTCAAAGCAAAAGATCACGCAGATCGATAGCAATATTCGCAAACTAGTTGGTCAAGTTTGAGATAATTGAATTGAAATTAAAAGCGCTTTCGTTTAGCATTCGAGAAACTCTTATAAATACATTAATTATTTTAATTAAAAAATTACATACATTTTTTGAATTGGTAAACACTTCTATTCATTTTTATTATTTTGTTTGAAGAGTTGTTAGTGAATTTTAAAATAATTGAAGCAAAGAAAAGTGTTTATTAAAAAACTAGATATAAGATTGCATAGGATTGCCTTATAAAGGAATTTGTGCAAACAACGAGTGAAGGAAAAGTTAATTTAAACTTACGTTTCTATAAAATATTTCAGTTTCAATAAATTTATTATTGTTAAATTAAGTTAGTCTTTTAATAACATTTACAAATGATATTTGTTATTTTATTTGCCTATTGTAATAATTAGTGTGCAATATTTTAAGAGATTGTAAGCCATCAGCCATAAATGATAACATATTTATTTATATTATGCAAGAAATGTGTACTTTCAAGACTTAGTATCATATATTTCATTGGAGTTTGTTATCAACACGTTTTAATTTTTGTGTGGTTCAGAAATGTGTCAACAATCGTTTAAGGATCTTTATTAATTGCGACTTTAACGAATGTGTTTTGCAGATCTCTGTGAAATTGGTTGCATTATAAATATTAAAAGTAAGGACAACTACTGTGTAGACTTGGCAAGTCTCTGCCTGCAATTTGCCCCACTGTGCGCACACAATTAAAACCGCAAGGCAATAAGAAGATGCGTTGCCAACGTCGTCAACGTTGTTGTCGTTGTTGTAGTCATTATTGGCGGTGTCAATACCTTCACAACGCCCCGCAAATTGCTTATGACACACACACATACACACACACACACACCACCTAAGCGAATGTGTGGGAGAATGAACGAAAGAGAGAGAGAGAGGGGAAAGAGCGCTTACACATGTCCCGTGCCCAGCAGGCCAAAGTGTTTTTGGGGCGTTCATTTTGCCGTTTGCCGTTTGCCGCTTTCTGTTTTCTTTTTCTCTTTCAGCTGTTGTTTTTGTTTTTGTTTTTGTAGTTCTCTTGTTGTCGTTGGCGGCATTGACAAGCTGAACGATTGACGAGCTCAAAACTGACTGACTGACTGACAATCTTCTTGGGCGCCCAGTCGTAGCGTGGCGCAATTGTCTTAGCCGCCCAACTGCGTATCGCATATCGCACCTGATGATGGGATGCGGGATGGGGATGGGGGATGGCCGTTGCTCTGCCACTCCGAGTGTGCCCCATTGTGGGGCGACCAACCATTCGTATAATTGTCGATGCGTTAAGGTAATTGTACACCTTGTACACCACATTCAAGCATAGGCAAAGGCAAAGGCAAGGCCGACCCATTTATACTAGACTGACTATAAAATCCACTTTGCATCTCCGTCTCCGTCTCTGTCTTCGTTGTCGTTGTATCTCTCTATCTGTATCTATTATTTGTATCTGTATCTTTAGTTTTCGGTTTTCGGTTTTGTGGCTTTAGTTGAGCTTCTGTTCAATGCCGCGCATCGTTTTCTAAGTATTGCGTTTGTCGTCGACATATTGACGGCACGCTCTGGCGCCTACAAGTGCCACGCCCCTACCCCCTCCTCCTCCCACTGAGGAAAAAGAGCATTTAAAATGTAGCCAATTTGGAGTTTGGTTTTTGACTTTTAGTCTTTTAGTGTTTGGTCTGATTTGCTAGATTTGATTTCAGGAAATTTCTCTTACACACATGGACGAAAAGACAGGTAGAGAGAGAGAGAGAGAGAGACTCATTCACCTGGCTGAATGGCTCGTTGCATTCGCAAGCACATTCACAATCACTCACACATTCACATTCAGATTCGCATTCAGATTTCGGATTCGCATTTGCCTTTTGTGTGATTTGTTGCATTGTCTGAATGCCGTCCGTTTGTTGATGTCTTTTGTTACAATTGAAAAATTATAGCAATTAAATGCATTCTACATTGGTCTCCCCTCTCCCCTCTCCCCCCTCCCCCCTCTGCAGTTCCCTCTCTTAGCTCTGTTCACGCTTATGGCTGTCAATTGATAGCCAAGGCTCAGATCGTTTAGTTGCGGGCCATGGTATTAAATTCTGTACATCTGCTGTGGGCAGCTTTTGTTAACCCTCTTCTCTCATAGATTTCATTTAGTTAAGGCTAATGATACCCGAGCACTGCATCTTTAACTACACACTCACACACACACACACACATTTGATGTGCTTATTTTAGCTTTTAAACGGAATCAACTTCAATGCAATTTAACTATTTTCGAATATCATCTTACTTATCATTGTTGCTCTTCGTACTTTAGTTAATCTACACATTTCATTTAAGTAAGTTATACAACTAAAAAGAGAATTTCAAAACAATACGAATAGACCTATAAAAGTCCTTATAAAATATTCCCTATTGATTAGCAATAATGAAATATTATTCACTATTCATTGACACGTTGATTTTATATTTATGATTAATAAAGTTTTTATAATAAATCAGATTGTAATATTCGTGGCTTATAAATAAAGTTGCGAAATAATCTTTTAAAAATGTTCAAAATTTGGAATTTCGCAAATATTTTATAAATTAATCCAGTATAATACTGACTAAATTTGTTATTCTAAAATGTAATACACTAAATAAAGATTAATGCAATATGAATATTAAATCATTTAAAAGTTATTGAATTGTATTCATTAAAAAACGATTTGCAAAAATTGTTTAAAATATTGCAATGGCCCAAATATTATTGATCGATTTATAGATTGAAGAGCGAGATATTTGTTATCATGAGGATGATCGCTGCAGTTGAATGCGGCATTGTCAGAAGAGGCACAAAATATCGCATCGTACTTACATATATGCTGAAGATATAACATATATGTATATATATTGTATATATCAGGCAAGTCAAGGGTTTCTTTATTGCTGTTGCTGTTTGTAGTCTTATGCCTGTTTCGAATTATTTTTATATGCAGTCATCAACAGCTCATATATATTTTTATTGCCAACGCGCTCAGTGAGATATGCATCTGAAACAGAAACGAGTAAAAAACCGAACCGCACAAAAAAAAAAAAAAAAAGGAACAGCAAGCGCAGCGGCTGCTGTTAAAGATGATCGCAATAATGATGTTGCAGATGATAATAATGACAATGATGATGATGATGATGATTGTGACTACTTCTACGTACAGATTTCCAATAAAAATTCTGTCTGTCTCTCGAGTTGCGATGCGATGCGATGCGATGAGTTAAGTTGAGTTTTGAGTTAAGTCTGAGTTGAGTCTGAGCTCAGTATTTCATCTGTGTGTGAGCGAGATTTACACGGTTGATATAAGAAATACACAAAAATAACAATAAAGCCAGGCAAATGGCAGCAGCAGCAACAAATGTTATGTGTATTAAAAACAAAATACAAAAAAAGGCAACAATGTGTGCCTTCGGTTGTCGATGGCCACAGCAGTTAGTCACTCTCAATCTCCCTCTCTCTCTTTCTCTCACTCTGTCCCTCTCTCTCTGATGCTCGCTCTCTTTCTCACAGAACCCCCGCACCCTGTTGAGGCTACCTTTCTCTGCCCTTTGGCCACATTGGGTGTAAAGATTTATTTCTTTATTTGGCAGCCACTTGGAGTTGACTCTCCACTCCCCGCTCTCCGCTCCCCACTCCTCACCTTGCAATGTGTCTCTCTGTTTTATTACCAGGAAATTTGTATTTAATACGTTTTTTCCGCGTTTCTGTAGCGTTTCGGGTGCTCTCGCGACATTGTCGCCCTAACGCATTACAGTGGTAACGACAGCATTCAAATGAAATATGCTTCTTCTTCTTGTTCTTCTGGTAAACCTGATATTGAACCCCACTGTAGAGAGGAGCCTGCAGTTTATCTGTGCGGCCATCGACACGTGAGACAAGTGGGTCGCTCGCTCGCTCAACTTACAAAATAGTAGTGCCAACTGACTGGTAGCTAAACTTCGTAGAATCGAAATCAATCAGTTCGCAGAAGACCCCAAAGAAACAAACTATGAGTATACTAAAGAGATTCCCTCCTCCTCCTCCTCCTTCTATTAAGTGGCTGTAAAAAGTTAGGAAGTCGAGAATCATTAAACAATGATTAATACTTACAAAGATTTCATTCCGCTGAACTTTAGCTGGAGATACACAAAAACAGATTGAGAGCATTTAGCAGAATTGAAAGTTCGTTTGTAGAAACAAACAGAGTGACGACATTATCGGCAACGTGCTTTAAGTAGCTTTTAAGCTTGCGTGATTAATGGTCGCAGAGCTTTTAGCAGCTTTATAAAAATTATTCTAGATTTCTTTTTGCTTTTTGCAATGAAATGTGGGTTATATATATCAATGGTAATCGATCATGCTTTAAATAGCTTTTAAGCTTGCTAGATTAATTGCCACTGAGCTTTTAGCAGCTTTTTAATAGATTTCGTTTTCATATTAAATGTGAGTAAACGGTTCTAGTTTACTTGAAAGTCAATGGTAAATCGTACATGCTTTAAGCAGCTTTTAAGTTTGCTTGATTAGTTGCTACAGAGCTTTTAGCAGCTTTATAAAAAGTATTATAGATTTCTTTCCGCTTTTTGCAATGAAATATGGTTTAAAGGGTTATAGAAATCAATGGTAATCGATCATGCTTATCTAAGTATATTTTAAGCTTGCTAGATTACTTGGAACAGAGCTTTTAATAGATTTCGTTTTGATATTAAATGTAGATAAAGGTTATATTGTACTTGAAAGTCAATGGTAAATCGTACACGGTTTAAGCAGCTTTTAAGTTTGCTTGATTAGTTGCTACAGAGCTTTTAGCAGCTTTATAAAAAGTATTATAGATTCCTTTTCGCTTTTTGGATAAAAGATTGAATTGTTCTTGAAAGTTAATGTCAAATCGATCATACTTTAAAAAGCTTTATGAACTTCCTTGATTAATTGCTGCGGAGCTTTTAACAGCTTTTGAACAAACTATTGTAAATTTCTCTTCCTTATTGCAATCAAATGTAGGTAAAGGGTTATATTTTACTTGAAAATCAACTTAAATAAAGTTAACTTCAATTTCGATTTGCCATTAAATCGAAGTTGAAGTTAACTTTTACGGCCTTAATCCGTCATTCAGCGAAAAGCACTTAGCTTGTCGTTTGCATTTGCAACGCTTTCAGCTTGAGGGCTTTGAAGCATTTGCCGCCCCCGCGAATGCTATCGAAATGCAGCAGGTCCGTTGATAATTAAAAGGAAAGGGTCAGCTAGAGGGGAAGTAGCGGGGGATGGGGATTGGGAAGGGGAAGGGGAAGGCAGCCCCATCGATCAGTTGAAATTAATAAAATACTCAATAAATGCGCTCGAGAAGAAAGCTCATAAAAACGTGTGCAAACAATCGATCAATCAGCAATTTGACAGGCGCGCAAATCTCTGCAAAAGCGGGACAGACTGACTGGGAGAGTGGTAAAGAGAGAGCGAGAGAGAGAGAGAGAGAGAGAAGGAACTGGCTGACAAGCAGTTGGCCTGCTGTTTGCTACCAATCTTTGAGTCAAACTTCAAAACAATTACACAGCAACATTTCGAAGCAAGGAGAAGCTGAAGCCGAAGCCGAAGCTGAATCTGAATCTGAAGTTGTGCCACTGGCAGAGCGGCATGCAAAAGATACACAGATTGTGAATGCGTATCTTGAAGATACAACAAGGCAGCGAGAGTGGTGAGAGGTGAGAGGGAGAGGGAGAGGGAGAGGGAGAGGGAGAGGGAGAGGGAGAGGAGAAGCAGACAGACAGATAACTGCCACTGTACGTCTGCTGACTGCTGGCTGTTGATTCAAGCGATTAATCGATAACAAATAAAAACATTTCGACAACTACTTCCAAAGAACAATCTCCAGACCAAGACCAAGACTCAGTCTCTGTCTCCCCTCTCTCGCTCTCTCTCTCTCTCGCTCTGTCTTCGCTCTGAGGCTGTCAACAAGTCGACATTGTGTGTATGAGTGGCGTGGTACGCATAAATGCCATGGAAATTTTCTTTTTAATCAATTATGAGTATTAAGCAAAGGGGCAAAACTCTCCTCTGAGCACTAACATCACTTCTTCTGTCCAAAGGGGTACGGGTATTCATTCCGATTCGTACGAGTGCGAGTATGAGTATTCATACGAGTATTTATGTATTTTGTATTTGTATTGGGATTCAGATTCAGATTCGGATTCGGGTTCGGGTTCGGGTGACGCGGCAGAGAGATAAAAATCGCAAAAATTCTTTATTGAATGCTGTAGATGCCAACGCCAGGCGGTCATACACACACACACACACACACACACACTCACACACTCACACACACATGTGTGTGCTGGTGTGTGTGTGTACAAGTGTAATCTGCGTGCCTCTAAGCATGTGAAGTAGCACTTTGTCTGCGCCTCAAGTTGAAGTAGCTGTGGCAGCCACTGGTCGAGGTGCCCTTACCCAAAGTCAGCCTACCTCCTTCATCTCCTCTCTCTCTCTCTCTAGGTTGCTCTACAAGCAACCGATTTTACCACATGCCATCGACTGTGTCTTCAGTTTGAGCCGGCAGCAATAACACTTTGCGGCGCTACCGCCAGAAATATCAGAAACCCAGACTCGAGAAGCTTTCGCCTTAAAATCACATTTATACTTACTGAGGATTGATTTTTACATTTGAAAACAATCGAAATAAGTCTCCAAATAAAGAAGCATCATTTAAAAAACAAAATAAGTAATAGGTATAGAATAGAATATAGAATAGCTATTTAATAGCTATAGAATGGTTTATTTTGATTGTTATAGTAATAACAATAACAACGTTATAATCTAACCTTCGGTATATTTCATTGTTTAATTGTGTATTAATTTGGTATATTTGAAATGTTGTAGTATATCGATATACCAGTTATAAATTTAGGGCATAGTTCAGTATTTCCCGTGTACTTATTTGGTATATTTTATATATTATATGTTATCGATATATGGTATGATATATGGTATTTGTATATGTCGGTATTTTTCTTCTGCAATAATTCGGTATATTTTGAGTGTTTTATTATGTCGATATACCAGATATAACCTTCGGTATATTTAAGCACTTTTTTTTGTGTATTTATGTGGTGTATTTAGTATTTGGCATTCGTCATATTTCAGTATTTTCCCTGTCTATATTTGATAGATATTGATATACCAGTTATAACCTTCGGTATATTTCAGTATTTTTACTTTGCATCAATTTGGTATATTTTGAATATTTTGCACTAGTATGTCGATATTCCAAATGTTTCTTTATTCATTATCAATTATTTTCCCCACACATAATTTCATCTTTAGCTCAGCTTCATTAAGCAGCACATTTGGTCGTATATGCCACACTGTTAATGTATAGTAATAGTATGTCGATATACCAAATGATACTTTTAGTATTTTTTAATAGTATATTAATTTTATTATATATAAAGAATATCTTTGCACTTGTAAGTTTATATACCAAATGTTTCTTTATTGATTATTCATATTCCCCACACATGATTTCATCTTTAGTTCAGCTTCAGTAAAAAGCGAATATGCCACATTTGGTGGCGCGTAGGGTAGCATAATCAAACAAATCATAATCGGTGGATGGGCAACAGTAGACAGTAGCTGAATATGCTTCAAACGGTCGACAGTTTGTCTGTCAAATTGACATTACACGTTGCGTCGGGGGCAGCACAGATGGCGGGGGCAGCAGTGGCAGCAACAGTGGCAGTGGCAGTGGCAGTGGCAAAACGGCAGTGGCAATGTCAAGTGCAGCGACGTCGACGGTGGCGATGGCAGCGCCCAACAAGTTGCATTTACATGACACTTCTGGCAGGCGCAGGTTGAGACTGAGCCGCAGAGATTTCGAGTCAGAGTCGGAGTCGGAGTCAGCATCAGAGTGAGGCTCACAAGGAAGCGAGTTGAGCAGGCGTAGGTTGCACCCGGACTTGCTGCAAGCTGTTGCAAGTTGCACTGACTGATGCGCCGACTGCGACTGCTGTTTGGCTTCTGTTTGCGGCACTGACTCAGCAAATTGCAACTGCTGAAACTGAAGCAGGACGGAGTTGCTGCCTGCAACAGCGGCTTCGATTTTCTGCTTGGCTTCTTCGCCTTCGCCTGTGCAACCTGTTGGCAACTCATTAAATAATGCCGATGACTGGACAAATTTTCAGCTATACTACAAGTATATACATATGCATATGAATATATATTCTCTTTTTCTGCCGCTGTTGCTGCTGTTGCTGCTGCTGTTGCTTAAATGAAAAGTGATTAAACATGCCACAGTCGCAGTTGCAGGGACGAGGCTGAAGCTGAAGCCGAAGCTGAAGCTGAGATTTATAATCCTCGTTGTGCAGTGAAATTGCATTTGGTTTTGCTGGTCAACGTTGGCGTTATAATTCTACTCGACTCACTCCCTTCCTCCATCGCTGCTGTTGCTGCTGATTCCGACTCCGACTCCGAGTCGGACTCTCTGCCAAAGTGACACTTGTAGAGATTTTCTTAATGCGCCAAAGTGCCACTTGTCGTCTGTTGACGCACCTCGTCGTCGTCGTCGTCCTCAGTTCTCAGTCAGCTTCATCCATCCACCTCCTGCGCCTTCTGGGCGGCTGTCCTCGCCGCCAGATCGAACGAAGCCTTTGTGTCTTGCACAAAATTTTGTTAAATCAGCGCTAAATCGGTACTAAAAGCCCAGCAGAGAGAACTCTCTGACTCCGACTCTGACTCTGACTTTGACTCTGACTGTGAACCACAGAGAAGCTCCAGCAGTTGTCTGCTGATTTCAGTTCTAATTGCTGGCCAACGCATAATTTGTCATATGCCAAATTAATAAACGACTCGCAATCGGATTCGGACTCGGACTTCGCTTGCACCTCAAAAAACTCTTCCTTCTGCCTCTTCTTTGCTTTTCTTTTTATTTTTTGGTCTCTCTGCACAGTAGCAGCTGATTTGGATTCAAGTTGGCAGCAGACTGAGCGCTGATTGAGTGTCTGCTGTCTTATGATGTCTGATGTCTGTGGCAACGTGTGGGCAGCATCTGGTCACATTATGTGGCATCCTCAGCTTGCGTCTTTCTGCTTAAGATTGAACATTATTTCGCATCAATTGCAAGCATGCAATTGCAATTGTGCATAAAATATTGGCAAAAGTGACGGAAGATCTAGAACTAAATTAATTGCAAATTGTATGGAATTGCAAATTGTATGTATGTATATTAGTTCAGTTTTGGTAATTTAGTTTGTATATTATAGTATATCCCGTAGATAAACTCCGTCATGTTATGTCAAAGTTAATCAATAAGTACTCTGCACAAACCACATGAAGTAGTAACAAAAATCGAATAAAAGACGAATTACTTCATTAAAATATCGTCATATACTAGAAAGTGATTTCAATGTTTTTGATATTTTAGATTCTGTTATTCTGTCATAAAGCTATGAAGACTAGTTTCCCGAAGAAATTCAATTACTCAAATTAACTAAATAGAACACTAAGCTAAAGAAGAATCAAATACCAAATAAATATACCAAAATATACTTAACTATACCATTACGTTCATAATATACCACAGAGTATAAAATATGTGTTAATTCTACAAATTTATTTTATTGGATAACCGTATTGTAAACAAGTCTAACATTCACTTTATTTATTTAGTTTTTATTATATTACCATCAACGAGTACTTTTAATATAATTTCTACTAAGTAATTTCCAGAAGATTAGAAGCCAAAATTCGTATTACAAAAAATTAAAAAATAAAAAGCCGAAGTGAAGAACGCAAGACTTTAGTTACAAAAGTAAATAAGTAAGAAAGCTACAATCGAGTATGCTCGACTGTGAGCAAACAGCAAAGTAAAACAGTGTATTATTATACCTATAATATAACAAATAAATATACCAAAAATATTAAAAATTTACTACATACCAGAAAAACAAAAATATACTGAAACATTAATAATATACCATAGAGTAAAAAATATAACAGATCTTCAACCAAAGCAACTAAAACAGGAAATGTATAATTGAAAAGTAAAGTAAAATAAGAAAATTAAAAAATTAAAGACTAGATTTACTAGAACATACATATAATGAAAGATAACTTGATATTATTGATTAGATACAAATTTTGGTCAGCATTAAATAACGAATTTTCAATACTTTCAATACAAAGTAAGCGATCTTTTGAGACCCAGACCCCAAATTTGTCAGCACTGAAGAGCAAACTTGTTGCCAGATTAGTGCATTACCGTTACGCAGTGTTATTTTTAAAATATACCAAGAATAGTGAAATATACTATTATGTTTCCAATATACCATAGAGTACAAAATTCATTGATCCATGAGAGACAATTAGTCAGCACTATCGAGGTGTGTCCACATTTGCCGCCATTGTGAGAAATTGCGAAGAGAGAGAGAGAGGGGGAGAGGGAGGGGGAAGCGGCAATAACTGCTTCCAATCACCGAACATTTAATAAATCTTAAAAAGGGGCGTTCTCAAAAGTGCGAAGAACGCTGAGCTGAGCTGAGCTGAGCACTGAGCCCCGACCACAATGACAATTCCAGTAGAACGACGACGACGACAACTCCTCTTAATTGCAGCTAGTTGTTATAGTTGTTGTTCTTGTAATGATGGCCAAAGCGGCGGGGCAACTTTTTAAGTTGTTGTTGTTCGTAGTTGTTGGTGTATTTTTTTGCGCTTGGCTACTTAATTTATTTGTCACCGAACCGAAGCGCAAATGAAGTTCGAAAAAAAAGCAAACATGCAAACAGGAACAACAATAGCAATAACTACGGAATCGTTTGAAATTATACAAGACGATAATGAACGCGACGTGGAGGAAGAGGAAAAATAAGTATGAAGACCCCTCAACACTGATGAAGATGATGACGATGATGAAGAAGCAGACTGAAGTACATACAACGCACAAAAAAAAAAGAGCAGACGAAGACAAACAGCAAAAACGCTCAAGAAATAATTACAAATTAAAATGAAACGCGAATGGTTGTAGGCAGGGGCGGGGCCCCGACTGCACAGGGTGGAGGGTGGCAGAGAGCGGGGAAGGGGGGGTAGGCAAAAGTTTTATAAAAATAGCTGCGATGGCTTCGACTTCGACTTCGAATGCGACTTCGACTGACGACGATGGCCACGCATGCGCAAAGATTTGTCATAATTGATAAACGACAACAGCTGCCACAACAGCAACAACATTTAAGGCTACATATGCCACATATGACAAGTCAGTCAAACGACTTCGATGCAGACAGACCTCATCAGAAGACCAGACCCCAAAGACCAAGTGCGAGAGCCATTGGCAATGGCAATGACAGTGAAACGCCTCGATGGGCAGACAAATCGAAGCACCGGCAACAAAGTGAGGCTGAAGCGAGTGGCGTCAAAGCTGTCGAAGATCTCAGTTCTCTGCCAATGCCATTAGCTTAGACTGAGATGAACATTACTAAAAAAGAGTATTATCAAGCTTGGTTCGAAATACAGTCAAACTTTATAAAATGCGAGCAAAATTGAAGCTGGTAAATCAATAAACAACATTACAAAAGGAAATTCATACAAAATATAATTCAACTTCAATGCTCTTTTTTTTCTGGAAAAATGTTATGAAGATTGCTTAAGAATTAACATAACTTATTCACTTTGCACATTTTTTTCAATGACACTAGCTTACTTTACAAACGTCCTCGCGCCTTGCGATGAATCTGAGAATAACATTACAAAAAGGAATTCAAGTTAAAATGAAACTCCAAGTTTACTAATTCTTCTAGGGATTGTTTGTGTTGTTTTATTGTAATAAGATCATAAATTACAATAAAACAACACAAACTTGTACTTTAGAGAATAATCAGAAAATTACAAAAAGGAATCGTTCTAACTAAACTGTAAAGCTTCTAGGCTTTTCAAAGCTTTTTTTATATTCTAGAAACTTACATCGCCACTAGTTTACTTAGTAACTAAGAAAAATGTAAAGCGTTTGATTAACCTCTGAATAAGATTACTAAATAAAATTCAATGAAGATTTATAGATATAGCTTGATTACATAATCAGCCAAAGTTGGAGTGTTATTTTTTTCGTTCTAAAGATCTTATCCCAATAAAGTTATCTATCATGTCAGCAAAAGCTGATGAATCCTTTCACATGTGCTTTAAAAGCTTTCGCCTAAAAAGATTATTTTTATTTATTCATTAACAAAATAATCAAGTTATTGAAATAGTAGTAAGCTTTCTTTTTATTCAATTAATTGAGCTACATTACTCTAAAGATTAAAATTGTTATTAAGCGAGAGTTGAAAACTTAAGAATATATTAAAATGCAGTGCAGCTTATATTAAACAAGTAAGAAAATTACAACTGAGTGTGCTCGACTTTGAGATACCCGCTCTCTATTGCTAATAAAAGCAAAACAGAGCGTTATTAATTTCAAAATATACCACATTAATATACTGCAAAAATACTTAACGTCATATTTGGTATTTTGACATATTCATACATTCTACATATACCAACAGGTGTAAAATATACCATATTTATATACCACAATAATACTAAAAATATACTAAATGCTATATTTGGTATTTCGATATAGTAATACATTTTACATATCAACGGGTGCAAAATATACTAGATTGATATTCCGCAATAATACTGAAAATATACCAAAGTCTACATTTGGTAAAGAACAATTAGCTTTCGATAAAGCGAAAGATCTTAGTTTAATAAATAATATTAGGCAATCTTACAAAAAACATAATTGCATTGAAGTCACTTCTTACTTATTGCAATAATTTTAATTGTAACACAATTAATAAAACGTTTTAATTCGATTTGCGCTAGAGCTGCAAATGTGCTTTGCTAAGTTTACTTGCCTCAGGTCTAACAAATCGATTTGTTAAGAAATATTTGAGATATTTACGCGTTTTCTTTTTTGTTGCTCTGCCAGGTGGCAATGACAATGACAGCGACAACTCTCAATCTGTTTGGTGTGATTCAAGCAATGCAACTCGCCTCGCCTCAAAGTTGGAGCTGGAGTTGGAGATGTTAGTGTTCAAGTGCAAGTCGTCCAACTGTGACAACGATGACGCCAAATTGGCAGCGTTTCTTACGAAACGTGAGAACCAATTGCTATGTATGGTCATTACAAGCCGTCCACAGTTTTGTCCAACTAACTGCCTCGATTGGGTGCTGTTTGCATTGCGTTGGTTAGAGCGAGAGATGGCTCATAAATATTTTAATGATGATTACATTTTAAAAACGGAAAGAGTAGGAGATGGAGAGGGAGATGGAGATGGAGAGAGAAGCTACGTTAAGATCGAATGAAAATCACAGTGAGCCAGCCCAGCCGATCAAATGAAGAAGATTCCACTCCACTCCACAGAACTGGAGTTTTGGCCTGGGATAAGAACGTGGACTGCGACTGCGACTGCGACTCTGCGACCTGATGAGCTACTACACAAGTACAACGCGACACTGACGACATATTTGGAATTACATTGACAGGCCAAGTTGAAACTAAAAGCGATAATTATTGCCGGATCTTTAATTCTGTTGCGCCAAAGTGTTGGCGATCGTGTCGCGCGCAAAAGCTCAAAAGAAATCGCAGCACTTGTGGCTGTGGCAGCTGTGTTTGTTGCAGCTGATCGACTCGACTCGACTCGACTTAACTCGACTTCGTTCACGTCTTTGGCGTCTTGCCAATGTAATTTCAATAATTTTATCTGCTGGTGCGCGCGCCAGGCTCTGATTCGATTGGCAAAAGCTTGACTCGGACTCGAACTCGGACTCTGACTCTGACTGTGACTACGGTGGGTCAGCAGCAGCAGCAGCGGTGACAGATCAAAGCCTTCTTGGCTGGGCGACGAATGAGTCGGCAAAGATCAGTGATCACCTGCCTTTTTGCGGAGAGTGGGACAAGTGATGTTGCTCAATGCTGCTGCTCCAGATGTTTAGCTGCACTTTGGCGGCAAAGCTGCGAGAGAGCGATCGCAATCGGAGACGAAGTCGGAGACTGAGACAGACACACATAACGCAATCATCAACATCAGAGCCAACGTCATCAGCCGCTGGACGCTGGAGTTCAGCTCCTTGCTGCTGATTGTCTCCTTGGAGCACTGCCAATTACTCGGCAGCATTGTTGACATACCTTTTGCCATTTGCATCGTTTTCGTATTGATTTGTTTAAGTTGCCACGCACACGCAGCCACAAAGCCACGAACCCAATCAGCGCAAATTTTGGCCCCAAAAAGCCGCACAAAACATTCAACAATACGCTTTGTGAGCTACAACACACAACTCACGCATTTTTCTCCCACGGACCTCAAGCGTGTGAATGAGAAAATTCACCATTGAGTTGAGTATGTCAAAAATCTATCGAATCTTCGAACCGATCATTGAACTGAACCAAACTGGACATACGGACAGACAGACAGCAGGATTCGCCGACGATTGATTCACACCTTTGCTGTAGGTCAGTTATCGACCCAGTTTACGTGCGGATATTTCGATGCCTTGGCATTTAGTCGATAAAACATTGATTGCTGTTCATTTGCTGATTATAGTTTTTGTGAGTTTTTGTTTCTTCAATTGCACAATGGAATTATAGTTGTTTCGTTTTCATTTGTTTTGCTTTCTCATGCTACATGCTAATTATGACATCCAGTTGGCCGTGTGACAAAACTTGATTTCGCTTTCTTATTTCACGTATCATTTAAATGGGAATCAAATAAGATTCGTTGTTCGTTGCACGCAACATTCTATTTTTACCCTTTTCCATTTTACATTTTGCATTTTCCATTTTCCATTTTGTGTACCTAGCAATTATGGCATGTGAGTTGACACACGATGAAACTGCGTAAATAGATTTGTAAAATACATTTTTTATATCCAATTAATAGAAGAAAACACAACTCAATTATGATTTATGATTATATAATTAAAACTAAAAATGATTTCAACGTTTTCAAATGTCCTTAATCCATGTTAATTTCTCATTTGAAATATAATACATTGATCTTCATTAACTTCATTACTTCATTTATATAAATTTATACATCTTAATTATTTAATTAATTGTAATAATAGTAATAAAATAAAATGTTAATCCAATTATTTGCACTATTTATTCTACATCTTATGACCATTTTCATTACTATTATTTCTTAGCGTTTAATAAAATATAATCTCATTGTTATAGATTTCGACATCTTCCATTTTCTTTCCATAAATAAAAGTGATTTATTAGTCTTAAGCAACATTAATATATTGAGGTTCTTTCAACTCTTTTCTTTCATACATCGACTACCGAATACTCTATACAACGCATAGAGAATTGTAGCCAGGGCAATATTTGTGAATTTAAAGTGAGACTGAGGCACTCCCTCAATTTTATAGGAAGCATTAAATAGCCAGGTCGTAAATTGTGTTATGGTCGTATTTATTGAGTTATTTATGGCGATTAAGTGAGAAAGCAACATCAAGTAATTGAACGGAATTTGAAGTTCAAGGTAGCCCTTAATACGGGCACACTTAAAATGCGATTCGACGCGATCCACAGTCACAATCACAATCGCGATCGCGATCACAATCGCTGTTTGCTCTTTGCTGTATGCTGTCTGCTATGTTTGCTATCGCCGTCGAGGTGGAGCAGCTGGACATGATGTTAATGGAAATTCGACACGCCCGGTCCCAAATCCAATTCGACAACTTTTTCCCACAGCAATTGGCAAAGTAACTGCCGAATAACTGGGCTACGAGTAAAGTACTAATGTAAGTGCGAGTAGTACAGTGATACCTCACTTGTCAAACGCTTTTTTTTTCTATCATTATGTGGAACTGTTTCAAACAAAATGCGAACTAAGTCCTTTAATCGGAATCCAATATCTTGGGATGAACAAAAACATGAGAAAATGTCAGATGCGGTGTAATATAGAAGAATATTATTTGTGGTGTGGTGTCTTAGACCAATGCTGGTTAAGATAATTTCAGAAAAATTTAAATATTTGAAAAACCTTTTTTTTTATTACATAATTACAGTCGAATGTCATCGATTGTCAGATACACGCTACATATTTTTAATAAAAGCATAAGAGTACGAAATTTTCGTATTTTGTCGTTAGTTAATTGTATAGTTTAGTATGTTGCATATTTTAAAGATAATACGGAATCTTTTAAATAGTTGGTATATTTTAATGATAATACGGAATCCTTAAAATATACCAAATAAATTTGCCGGAAAAATACCAAAATATACAAGTAACTAAAAATATTAAAATATGCAAATAACATATCGACAGATATGTGACTTATTAAAAATATACCAAAAAATATACAACCAACTATATACCAATAAAATATTAAAATGTACAAATAAACAAACGGACAAAATACTCATATATTCCAAAACCTATGATATATTAGAAATATACTAATCAAAATATGCAAATAACTATGAATAGACAAAATACTAAAATATACCAAAAACTATATTTGGCATATCGGTATACCATATATGACATATAGAAATATACCAGATTATCAACCAAACCAAGTCATTTATACATTTATTTCTTCAGTTATTTTAAATACTCTAATATTTATGGTATGCACAAAACGTCGTTAAAGGTTTTTAATTTGCGTTGGAAAAAATGTAAGTTTTCCAGCTTTTCTTAAATTCAAAATTCGTGCAAAGAGAGTTTTCACTGTACTTCAAATATCGCAGCATATGGCATTGTCGGTAAGAAGGGTGGAGGGGGGCTCCCTATTACGACGGGGCGCAGTCGGAGAATCAGAGGAGATTCAGGCAAAACATCAGTCGAAGATCATTTGGAATTCCATTCGCGTTTCGGTTCAAACATAAAATAAATAAAAATCAGTACAATTCGAAGAGTTGTCGTTGCCTTTGAGCTTTTGCGACAATCACTCACGCGTTGTTGTGGTTCCGTCTACGTCTCTTCGCTCTCTTTCTCTTTCGTTCGCTCTCTTTCTCCCTTTGGCTTGTGGTGCGCCAATCGGCAATCGTCTTTGACGCTGTCGCCCGTTCGTTAAACGTTAAACGTTCTGCGTATTGAAATTAAATTTGTGTCGCTCGACACGATGACTTATTCAATTATTCGATAACACGTGATTGAATTATTGAAATTGAAATAAGTGACTTTAACTCAAACCTGACTGCACCGCACCTCAACTTTGCTTGCATCTCTTTATCGATGCGAAAGCAAATGATCAAAGGCAACCCTTGACCCGAATGTCAAACTGTTTTATTTAGTTGATCATAATAGAATGTAAATCTCTATTTATTGTAGAAATGGATAAAAAACAGTATTTGGGGGAATCGAAGAACAGCTTCAAAGATGATCAAGATATAATACCGGATGAGGAGAATACATCGCGTCGCAGTGGAATGCGCTTTTCGACAGTTCAGGAATTTCTGGACAGCCTAAACACGGCCACCACGGAGGTTGAGGCAGTCAAGGGTCTGCAGAAGATGAGTCTCGTCTGCTATCACAAGTGTATGCAGGGACACATGAACGATAACGACGAGGGCAAAGGTGATGCCGAGTCGAAGCGGCAGAGCGATGAAGCCCAAGTAGATGATCCCGAAAACTGATCTCGCAATTCCAAATAGTACATTATTTTACGCCAGTCGGTGGTAAAAATTGACTAAAAAGAAGAAAAGTGTGTTTTTTTTTTTTTAATTAATCAACAGAATCAACATACAAAGCATCAATCTTTGTATTTTGTGTCTTAACATGCAATTTTTCAAGTAAAGACTTTATTTCAAATTATTGTATTCAAGTGTCATCTACGGATAAACAAAATTATTCTGTATGAATTTGTAATTATAAATTGTGTGTACTAAAGTCTTTTTTTTGATAATAATGTGTCTTAATCATCATAATTTATACTGTAAGAAGTTGAAATTATTAAATTTAACTACTGGACTTTTTTTTGTATATAAATACTGATATATACTTATTATAAAATCTTTTATATTATTTACCACAAAATAAAAGATTCATTTCTAAAAGTGTTTCAAGTTGAAAATTTGGATGAACTTAAATTGAAAGCTGCACTCGACAATACAGTATTATTCTTATAATATACTAAATTAAAAATACCGAAGCTTATATTAAGTATTTAATGGATATAGTATCTCATTCAAAATATACCAGATTGTTCGCCAAACTAAAACCTTAAATTGAAAAAAAAAAAACAGTGGAATAGCAATTATTATATAGTATTATATTATCATCTAGGCTTTAATTCTTTCTAATTATAACAACTCATTTATTAATATGTCTATTTAAAAAAAATCTAGACTTTCACCAGAAAAGCGAAGTTTCTTTAAGTTTCACAATTTTAAAATTGAAAATTGCAATATATAAAAAGTTGAATTTCATTGTTTTTTAAGAAGAACTTGTGTTAGACGCACTAGTTAAAAAGAGTAAAAAGGGACAAAAGAGAGTGAGTAAGAGGGGGAAGTAGAATTGATGTGACATCTCTTTGGCTGTCGTGTTCACACAATTTCCCGTACTTTATCCCCCCCTTTAGGGGTCACCCTTGCCGTTGCGTTGAACTTGGCCGAGAGAGTCACAAATTTTGCAGGCAAGTTGAAACTTTGGATTTCCAACTTTGAGCTGTCAATTGCCAAGTTTGACAGCTCATTTTGCATAATTGTGTGGCGTACAACAAGAGCATACAATTTATTATTGAACTCAATTTTTTATGCTTTGATTTATGATTACCATTTAAGCCCCCCCCCCCACTCCCCTTCCCCTTTCCACCCATCACTTCTGGACGGTCAAATGAATGACTTTTTGTGCGGTGAAAGGGGAAGAGAAGCGAATGGAACGACAGAGGAAGGGGCAGGGGCAGGGGCTAGCAATGGGCTTGGGCTTGGGTTTGGGTTGGGCGGCGTAACATTCGGAACGTTTTAAGATCAAAAATGCTAATTGAGCTGTTTATCGATTTGTCAACAACAACAACAATAATAACAGCGAGAACAGGCCACAAAAAACTCGAACAATGGCCACATTAACAGCAACAACTTGTTGTTGGTGTCGATTGCTGTGTTGTTGTTGTTGGTGGAGCACTTGGAGCACTTTTGACGGCGCTCCTGTTCATTTAACGCTCTCCTCAACTTTTATTGACTATTAAAATTGTGTCAAAATGTGTTTGAAATTTTTTATTGTTAATTATTCGAGAAGCGCGCGTTATGTGGAACCAATCAAAATAATGCTCGAAACACGCCAATGGCCCAGAATTTATATACTATAATATTGTATGTACAACAAAGCAAAGCAATACGACAAAAGAATGAAAAAAACAACAACAAAAAACACATGTGTATCGATCTGAGAGGAGAGATAATGAAATGTCATTGGTTTTTAATTCATGTGGAAGTGAGTTGAATGTTGAATGTGGAATTACAAATTTAGTTGATGCTTGAAAAGCGGAAAATCAATTAAGCAAGACTCCAATTGAATCATTTCAGAAATATTTCCGAAAATGATTCAATACAAAAGTTATTTCAATTGAAAGTTCAATTCATATATTATTGAATTAGTTTTTATTCGTTTGTTGTTATCTTTTTATTATACACAATCTTTGAGATCATTGATCTTGACAGTTAAGCTCACTTAGTGATTAAAGTATTCACTTAGTTTATGATCGCTGCTGCTGATCTTTGAAAGTTCAGTTCACATTTAACTAACAAGCAACTATGTATGGGAAAGCATTTGGGATCAATGATCTTTGATAATGGATCGCAATCACAGTTTGCTCTTTGATCTTAATAGCGACAAAGTCTATAAACACTAAAGTATCTATTTGCAAATTGAATTATACAAATGTGTGTTTTGAGAAGCTTTTGCTTTACAAATAAAACTGAAAGCAATTTGTTCAAATTAATTTCAAATGGGGGAGAATGTTTGTGAAATATTTGAAAGTTTATATAATAGAGTTTATGAATAATTTTCTAGGAATTTGAATGTTGCCAAGTTAATGAGCTGCAACTAATCATGTATTTGATCCATCAATGGATCTTCTCTTCTTCTCTTTTTCTAGGCAACCAAGCACTGATAATTATTTCGATACTAAGAAAACAGAAGCGATCGACATCGACGGCACAATTAAGACCAGAGCTGCTGAGTAAGTCACTGGGGATCTACAACAGCAGAAAATACGAAAATTAACAGCAAAAAAAAGAAGCGATCTACCTTCTATACTAAACTCAGTCCCCAGTCCCATCTCATCCCGTTCCGTCTCCGCCCCGCCCCGACCCGTGTGTTTCAACTCCGCCCGTCAAGAAGCAACAAAGCGTGAAGGCAAAATGCCAAATGCCAAAATGAAATGAAATCAAAATCGAAAACTTTTAAATGAATAGACATGCAGATCGGACACGCCACAAGAATTCCACAAAAACAAAAAAAGAAGGAAAACAAAACAGAGAATGCTAAGAGAAGACAGAGACAAGAACCGAAAGACGGGGAGGAAACAGTGAGCCAAGTTTGAATAATGAGGCACTGGGGGTAAAACTGATTTACTACGTGGCCGGATCGCGAATACGCTGAACTGACTGACTGTCAGATAAAAAGACAGCCAGACAGACGGAGAGACAGAGAGACAGTCAGAAGAACTCTGACTGACATTTGATTATTGGCTTCCAATTTGTTGCAGATGTGTCTTGCTCGATTTTTTCTTTCTTTCATTTTCTTTTTGCTTTTGTTTTGTGTTTTTTGCAAATTGCGTGCCAGGCAGTCAGTCGAAGCTGAAGTCGAAGCTGAATCCGAAGCTGAGGCCGCAATCACGGCGCGCAAATTGTGGCAAAATGTGGCCCAAGCAGCAGCGAACAGAAGTCAAATTGTGGCCAACATGGAAATTAGTGGAGCTCTCGTCCATTTGGTTGCTGCCTGATCGAAGCTGCAACAACAACAAGAGCAGCAGCAACAGCAGCAGCCGTGATCTCGATTTGAAACTTGTGGCGGCTGCAACTTCGACTTCGACTTCGACTGTGGCTTGCTACAAATCGGCGGCAGGAAAGGAGTTATTAAAGTCTTGGCGCTTGTGCCAGACAAAGACAGCAGCACCGCAGAATGAAAGAGACGCACAGAAAGAGAGAGCGAGAGGGAGCTGTGTTTAATGAAGGCAGTTCAATCGATTTGCGCTCTCTCTCTCTCTCTCTCTCTCACTCCGCGCGGTGGCTGCAACTTGTGGCCGTGCCATGCCACCGCCTGTCAAGTCAAGTCTCGACCAGTCCTCGGCACAATTTCAGTTGCTGTGGCTGCTGCTGCTGGCTGTGGCAACATTTTCGATCTGTCTGTCAGTCAGCTGCCATTTTTTTGCTTGGGCCACAGGTTCGCATTGCTTTTGGGCCCAGAGAGTAGCCAACCAGCCAAGAGCCAAAGAGCCAGTCAGCCAACCAATTGATTGACATTGCCCACAACGCCCTTTTCTTAGCCCTTAGCCACATACTATATAAAGTAAAGTATGCCGTCGTAGTATGTAGGTAGTTGTTGTTATTGTTGTTGTTGTAGTAGAGCAAGTACAACAACACGAGCAGAGTTTCAGTTTCAGTTAACTGGGCGGACCATGGCCCATTGGGCAGCATTTTTATACCCGCTACCTACATATAGGCTAGAAGGGTATTATAACTTTGTGCGTTCAGGAAATGTATGTAACAGGCGGAAGACCTCAAAAAGTATATACATTCTTGATCAGCGAGATGATATAGCCCTGTCCGTTTGTCTGTCTGTCCGTCTTTTCGCATGAACACCTAGATCTCTGATATATTGATTTTGAAGCTAGACTTTCGAATTTGGGTACATACTGTTACAAAATGTTGAATTTATTTATGAAATTCTTTTGTATGATAAAAAACGTCTACTCACTACAGTTCTTAGTAGCTTTGGCTAACAATCTTGTATATTTTGACCTCTGTGGTATATTTTAAATGGAGTAATACATCGACATACCGAATATAACATTTGGTATATCTTTATTATTTTTGTGGTATATTTTTATTTTGCTTTGACTGACAATCCGGTATTTTTGACCTACATACTATATTTGATTGTAGTACTGATTAAATATACACAATTTAGCACGTGGTATTTTTTTTTAGTATTGTGATGTATTCATTTGGTATATTTTTAGATAATAGGATATATTTTACAGCTTATGCAATATTTTAAGTGTAGTAATACATGAATATACCATATACAGCATCTGGTATATTTAAAGTATTTTGGCGGTGCATGATTTGGTATATTTTTAGACAGTTTCGACTTTTGTACGCTTTAGTAAATTTTGAATGATGTACTATGTGAATATACCAAATATAAGATGTGGTATATTTTGGTATTTTTGCAGTATACTCATTTGGTATACTTCAAGAATAATATCACACTGTTTTGCTGTTATTCACGATGGGTAGCGGGTATCTCACAGCAGAGCATACTCGTATGTAGCTTCTTTACTTGTTTTACTATATTATTTTTTGTGGCGGGCACAACTGTACCACCGGAAATGTGTAAAGCGAGCCATTCATGAGCTTCTTGTGAATTATGCTTAAACAACTACAAATTATACAACAATACTCGTAATTAATTAAGCCAAGCAAGAGGCTAGCAGTCAAGCAGTCAACCAGTTGCCACTTCATTCAAGAAAACACACAGGCACTAAAAAGCTGAGAATGACGACAAAAACAGTTAGCAGGCAGCACAGCTTGCCACAGAGGGGAGTAGTTGGGGTGGACAACAAGACTAAATATATACATATTTACCTGTACTCGTCGTCGCATATATGAGTGCTCATAACTGAAGACGACCCAAACCCAAATCCAAACTCAAACCCAAGAAAAAAAAAAAAAACACACAAAAATTATATTAACAAGACTGAAACTGAAGACAAAGAGTCGTTGAGCGGTCAAAGCCGTGTAATTATGAAATTCAAAGAAATGAAGCATATTAAAAAATGTTATAGATACTCGCATTCATGCGAGTACTCACACTCACACTCACATTCACACTCGCACTTATTTTATATTTGAAGCCTGTTGTAAGTAAATTAGCATGGGAGTCCATTGATGCGCAGCCAACAAACATAACTTCGACTGCGACCTTCTTAGCCAACAAAACAAATTTACAAGTGTGTCACGGCATTTGTCGATCTCGATCTAGATTCGTAAAGGTTTATCCAAATTAGTAATTTTAGTAATTCAAATTTTATATCTACTAAAATGTTTCTGGAAAATCTTTCAATATTAGAAATCAATTCTTTCACAACAAGTAAGAAAAGTACAGTCGAGTGTGCTCAACCGTGTGATACCCGCTAGCCATTTTAAAGATAAGCAAAACAGTACAGTCTTATTCAAAAATATACCAAATTAATATACCACAAAAATACTAGAATATACTAAATACCATATTGGGTATATTTCTGAATACATTCAAAATACACCATAGAGGTTAAATTATACCAGATAGAAGCTTTAGCTGACAAATATTGAAGTACTTTATCCGATCGAAATCATATTCTCTGGCATCTTAAATACCATGGATATTATTGTCTATACCAAAAGATCTGTAGGTGAAAAGGTGTGTAGATTTACATATGTTGTAGTTGAATTCAGAAGCTATCGAAAGGATATTGAAATCTCTCCATTATTAAAATGATTTTCCTTTTTTCCTTTTTAATATCCTAGATGGTCCTTATCTTCCAAAATTTAAAATTCAAATATTTAACTATTTAAATTTACTTGCAAATATATTTATTTTGATGTTGCATCTAAAGCTATCGAAATGAAATTTAAATCTTTCAGTAATTGACATGGTTCCCGTTTATATGCAGAGGTTTATCTAAATGAGTTGCAATCGTCATTGTTTTAGTTAAACGATTTTACACAGTTGCAAAATCAAAATGAAAAGCATTCAAATAATTCATTCACTGCGATTTTCAATAATTCAAATAATTTCTTTTACAAAAATCATTTTCAAATGTCATTGTTTCATATGAATAAATGTTTGCCAATTTTGACTTCAAGCGTTTGTTAATTCGTATAGAATATATAAATCGCCTTAATTTATCTCTATCAATAAAATTTATTAATTTCTGCTATAAGTAGAACAAATATTTGAATAATAAGATTCTTATATTTTTACTTACTTTTCTTTTTAAACTAAAGTTATTTAATATAAAGTTAATGAAACTGTTAACGCATCTTTGTATGTATATTTTAATCTAAATACTGTAATTGTTTTGTAATTGTATCTATAGCTATCGAAATGAAATCGAAATAATTCTATTTATTATTGTTTTTCCGTTCAAACTTAGAAAATGCTATGAATAAATTCCAAAATTTATGAAACTTTTAATTAAATCAATAGTTTTTCAGAATCATTTTTAAAAGTTATATGTTGTTGTATTTTGTTAATGAATACTTTTTCTATTTATAATACATATACATAAATAAGATTCGTGACTAGCAATTTTTGACTTCAGTTTAAATTGATCATTAAAAAACTGAAAGCGATTTAGCAAAATTAAAGTGCCAAAATAATTGTTTATTTAAACGGCATGAGGTCGTTATTATAAGTTGAATATAGAGAATACATAATTGCTCGTAAATTATTCTAAAAGCTATACTGCATTCGAGTGCATTGAGCTCCTGAAAAATAAATAAATATATTCTACGAGTATTTCCTTCAAATGATTCTAAACTTCAAAACCGGTGTTGACAGATTTATGGCGCTAAGAGTATATAAAATTCGTTTTCGCTTTGGATTTGTTTTGTTTTGTTTGATTTTGTATTTGTGTTTGTATTTGTATTTTTGCATTGTTGACAAATTAATACACAAAACTGCGCTCTCTCAGAGTTTTGTGAGACTGTCAATTGGTTTTTCGGTTGTGTTTGATGTTGACCGACGCGTCGCCTGCGTTTGCCTGGACTTGAATTTCTAATGTGGAACCGCTTGCAGTTGCCCCTCTTGCCACCTCCTCTTCACCCCTTTGAATTGGAATTGGAAGTGCTATAAAAACCTAAAACAGTAACAATTAACAACAACAAAAGAGAGCACAACAGCAACGACAATATAGAAACGCCATAATTTGATGGTCCGAGTAATTTTCTCACCGTTGTTTTTTTTTCTTTCGTTTTCTTTCGTTTTTGGTGACTGAATGTTGTTACCTTATTTTACACTTTCCAGCGAATCGAGCACTAAAACTTTAATAACACACATGTCCGACGACACAGCACTAACATTATTACAATCATTTCGGTTTTGAGTTATGTCTTTATAAACTGGGAATTTCGGATTTCCACACTCAACTGAAACTCAACTCAAGCAGTTGCAATATTTTTTGTATTTACAGGCACGTGAACTGAAATATCTTTGAATCGACATCGATCCACAATCAAAAGGTGAGTCTTGGAATTTTCTTTCATTAATTTTTGATATTCTAATCAATCTTCCATTTAATTGGTTAACAATGAATTGAAAGAATATACATATTTTATGTAACTCATGTTTCCGCTTACATCTTACAATTGAGTAATACAACAAGTAAGAAAGCTGGGATCGAGATAACCGCTACCAATGTTTAATAAAAACAACACAATGCAGTATTATACTAAAAATATACTGAATAAATATACTAAGCAACTAAAATATACCGAAGACTATATGCGGCGAAACATAGAAAAATATCTGGTATATTCCATACTTCGGATATTTTGAATGTAATAGTATATCGATAAATAAAATATACACTTACAATTAACTAATTGAAAAACTGAACTCAGCTCTTTATACTATATTAATATTACCTGCTGACTTTTACACTTTTGCACTCATTCAAAAAATAATCTTGATTAGCTTCTTTCTTTTTTTCAACTTCAAAGGAAGTTGAAAAATTCTCATGCCTTCAATTGACGAATAAGTTTTAAGATAAATATATATTTTAAATTTTTTACAGTTTTTATGATTCCAGAATTTCTGTTATACTTTGTATAGGAGAAAAGCGGCTGTTGGTATATTCAGTACTCGGTATATTTTAAAGGTAATAGTAAATCGATAGCTTTCGGTATATCTTACAATTGACTAATTGAAACCCTGAACTCAGCTTTTTTTACTTTATTATCATCATCATCTACTTTATCATCTGCTGGGTTACATTTTCGTAGTCCCTTCATAAAGAATCTTGATTAGCTTCTTTCTTTTTTTTGGCTGGCTTGGTGGTTATCAAGGGAAGTTGGAAAATTCTCATGCTTTCAATTGACGATTAAGTTTTAAGACAAATATATATTTTAAATTTTTACAGTTTTTATGATTCCAGAATTTCTGTTATACTTTGTATGGGGGAAAAGCGGCTGTTGGTATATTCAGTACTCGGTATATTTTGTATGTCAAATATATCTGGTATATTCAGTATATCGATATATCAAATATAGCCTTCGGTATATTTTTCTTCCTTTTCAATATGATCTGCTGACTTGCAACACTTTTGCATTCGGTCAAGAATAATCTTTATTAGCGATTTGTTTTGTGCCATCAAATGAAGTTGAAGTTGAAAAGTTCTCATGGCTTCAATTGACCAATCAGTTTTAAGCCAAATATATTTTGCATTTTCCCAGGAAAAGCGCCGCGATCGCCACGATTCTAATTAAATTCTCAACGTATTTGTTGCTGTTGCTGTGCAAAATGCAATTTTTGATTGACATTTTACATTAAACGTACTCGTCGTCGTCGTCGTCGTCGACTCGAGAGGCGTCGCAGAAGAGGCAGCAAAAATAAAACAGCAGATACGGAATATGTATAGAAATAGAGACAGAGAGAGATAGAAAGATAGAAAGAGAGTAAGAGATGCACTGAGTGGATTGCAGAGCGTTGAAATTGATCAATTTCACATAATTTCAAGGCAAGTCGACGCGGTAATGCAAATCCGACAGCTGCGCCAGTGCGTTAGAAGCGCGCTTAGATGCAGATACACGTACTGAAAGATACACGGCGAGTCAGAGTCAGCGCCAAAGCCAAAGCCAAAGCTTATGATTGACAACAGCTGAATTGAGCTGCAGCCTTGCACTGTCTTGCATCCACCATACGCATCTTCCTGGTCTCTAGAGTGGACAGAAGACTGGGCTGAAGACTGAAGAATGGAGAGTGGAGACTGGTCTGGATGAGGCATTCTCATCGTAGCGCATCGCATCGCGATCCTCCAGTGCTGCGATCACATCCATCCGCACTGACAACTTGACGTGCTTTGGGCGCTTTAAACGTTTTGGTTTTGGCCGCTTCTTCTCTCTTCTCTCTTGGCTCTCCACTCTTTTCTCTCTTTTTGGCTTGCAGGCTTTTAATTGCTCGCCGTCGTCTGCTGTATTTCTTCAGCTTCTTTCACAATTCTCATTGATCTTTTTCGAATGTGCGCAACTGTCGGATTTCTGCCTTGCCTGTCAGTGGATGTGGCCACAGCTCCAACTCCAACTCCAACTCTCCATCTCCATCTCCGACTTTGGCGTGGCATATCTTTGATTTGCTAATTAACGGTTTGTCGGTTGCGTTTGACATTTGAACATGAGTTCTTGACATTTGGCGCGCGGGAGTCGAACTCAAACTCAAAGTCGACTCTGCATTTCTGTCTTCGACTTCCACATTGACTTCGACTTCGACTTCATCTTCGACTTCGACTTCATTTCATTTAGTTTTTGCATTTTTCTCTTTTTGATCTGTTCCAAATCCCATCACAAAAATCTCATCATTGATCCATTTCTCAGCAATTGGCTGTCTCGAGTTAAACAACTTAAGCTGCGAAATATTTGGGACAACTTCGCTTTAGAGAATTAACGCTTTCATTTAAATTCAAATTCAAAGCACAAACATTGAAACAGAAATTTAGCTACCAAATACTGATTTAAGCAAAAATTTAACATCAACTAAGTCGTTTATTTAAATAAACTTAAATTTAATAAATTAGAGAATAAGTTCTCCGCTAAAAAAAGAAATTTTTTTTTTGGTTTAACATTTTGTGTTGATTATAATAAAAATGCGATACATTAATTCGAATTCAAAAAATAAATATGAATTGATGAACGTTCATTATTAAATATATAAATATAATATTAGAATAATATATAAATAAATTCAAAATAAATAAAATTAATACAAATAATAATAATTGAAATACATAAAATATCTAAAATAAAGAATAATAAAATGATATATAAATAAATAAAGTAAATAACTGAAATAAATATAATAAATAAGTTAATAAAATAAATATAAAAAAATAAAATATTAAAAAGTACAAAAAAAATAAATAAAAAAATAAAATTAAAAAATAAAATAAAAAAAAAATAAAATAAAAAAATAAAATAACTAAAATAAATTAATAAAAACTAAGTAAAATAAATATTTTATTTATGAATGAAATAAATGAAAAAAAAAAAAACAAAATAAAACTAAAATAAACGCAATCGAATAAATTGAAATAAATAAAGTAACATAATTTAAATAAATGAAATAACTAAATTGAATAATATTGAAATGATATACATACATATAAATAAATACAGAATAAACAAAATAAAAAATAATTAAAAAAAAATACAATAAATAAAATCACTAACATTAATTCAATGAAAAGGATTTTATACATAAATAAAATTTAAGAGAAATAAAATAAAGAAACAATATAACTAAAAGATGTAAAATAAATACATAAATTGAAATAAGCAAATAATTACTCGCATAGTATTGTAAAAATAATAAAGTGCGATATTAATAAAATACATAGAAATTGATTGCATTTGTGATGGCGTCGAATTAAGCTGGCGATTAAAGGTAAATTAATTTTGATATGAGATTTTCAATTTTCAAGAAGATGAATTATGTCTTGATCACCTCTCACCAACTTTTTCGTAGAACTTTCTTCAGAAATTGTCAATTGATTGGCAAAAATGCTGAGGGAAATTTCAGTTGAAGCTCTGCTGCCTTGAGTTGAGTTGATGTGGATTATTAATGGAGCGAGAGAAGCGTCTGTCAAAGGCTTAAAGGGAAATTCCAGAAAACGCGTTGTTAGTATGTTGTATGTTGTCCGTTGTCTGTTGTTATGTGGCATTGGCTGCTGAGGCGTTGAAGAGGCCAATGTGGCATGGCCGTGTGGCATGCACCTCGACTGGCAATATTAATGATGATGTGGTGTTGATGTTAAGTGCAGTTTAATAAATGAATTGTCTCTCTCTCTCCCCCCTCTCGCTCTCTCTCTCTCTCTCTCTGTCGCTCATCGTTGCATGCGAAAAATGAGCAGAGTTGCACTTGCCAACTGTGTCCAGTGTCCACAGAGTCTGCTGTTGTCGGTTGTCGGTTGCCCACGAGGCTGTGTCTAATTCATCAACGACTTGGCTCACTGGGCCTGCCTGCTTGCTGCTTGCAACGTTGCAACGTTGCAACTTCCTGCATTTGCATGTGCGAACCGAGTCAGAGTCAATGCATTTTCAGTAATAGATGCTACGACTTTTTAGCGCATTTTTAACTATTTCATTTTGGCAGACAGACACAGTGTGGCAAACTCCATTTGCCCCTCGAGTTTACCATGCCTCTGCACCACTGTGCAGAGTGTGCTCAGTGCTCAGTGCGGTGGCTGCCTCATTTGTCTGCTGCTTGGCGGCAACCTCAACTTGAGCCTCAGCTTTGGGCTGCATTGGCCTCATCGCTAGCAACTGGCAACTGGCAAGCCTATTTCTTACAACTTCTTCAAACAACTGCAACAACTGACGTATCATAAACAACAACAGCAACAACAATTTGTGTGTTGCCAGTTGTCTTCTCTCTCTCTCTCTCTCTCTCTCTCTCTCTCTCTCTCTGTCTCTCTGTCTCTGACTCGAACGAACCTTTTGGCAAAGTGCTTCGAATCTTGAGAGCAAGTCGCATCTAACAAGCCTAAGAAAAATGGGCCCAACGCCAAGTTTTGGCTAAAGCGCAAACACATTAAAAATGCTTCGCTTCTCCATGCTCCATGTCTCTTTCCTCTTACATTGTTGTTACTCGATTAGAGTACTCTACACTACGCTACTTCACACAACTCTCTACTCTACAGCCATCCATCCCCATCCATATGGATTCCCAGTCTCGAATTAGCTTTACTCTTATTTTTAATTGAGGTATGACTAAGCTTTTAGTATTTTTTTTACTATTTAAAATTTAAATATGCAGAAGTGCGTTAAATCGATTTATTCGCAATTGTTAATTTCTTCCTTACGTTTGAGTTGAAGTATGATTAAGCTTTTAGTATTTTTTTAGTATTTAAAACTTAAATTTGCAAAGTGCGTTGAATCGATTTATTCGCAATTGTTAATTTCATCCTTACGTTTGAATTGAAGTATGCTTAAGCTTTTAGTATTTTAGTATTTTTTTAGTATTTAAAGCTTTTAATTTATGAAATGCATTAAAAACATGTTCTATCGATTCATTCGCAATTGTTAATTATTACATTTAAATTAAAGTATTTTATTTTTATTTAGTATTTTTTTAGTATTTAAAACTTAAATTTGCAAAGTGCGTTGAATTGATTTATTCGCAATTGTTAATTTCATCCTTACGTTTGAATTGAAGTATGCTTAAGCTTTTAGTATTTTAGCATTTTTTTAGTATTTAAAGCTTTTAATTTATGAAATGCATTAAAAACATGTTCTATCGATTCATTCGCAATTGTTAATTATTACATTTAAATTAAAGTATTTTATTTTTATTTAGTATTTTTTAGTATTTAAAACTTAAATTTTCGAAGTGCGTTAAATTGATTGATTCGCAATTGTTAATTTCTTCCTTATGTTTGAATTGAAGTATGAATAAGCTTTTAGTATTTTTTTAGTATTTAGAGCTTTTAATTTATGAAATGCATTAAAAACATGTTCTATCGATTCATTCGCAATTGTTAATTATTACATTTAAATTAAATTATTTAATTTTTATTTAGTATTTTTTTAGAATTTAAAACTTAAATTTGTAAAGAGCGTTAAGTCGATTTATTCGCAATTGTTCACTTTTAAATTACGTTTGAATTGAAGTATGATTAATCTTTTAGTATTTTTTAGTATGTAAAGCTTTTAATTTATGAAATTCATTAAAAGGTGTTCCATCGATTTATTCGCAAATGTTAATTATTAAATTTTAATTAAATTATTTAATTTTTATTTAGTATTTAAAACTTAAATTTATGAAATGTCTTAAAAACGAGTATTGGTTAATTAATTTCGTTTAAATAAGAGTAAGACTAAGACTTTAGTATTTAAAACTTAAATTCATTAAATTCATTAAAAATGTGTTATTGTGTTCAATTGTCAATTATTACATTACGTTTTGTAGTTACAAATATATACAACATTCTATTAAAACCTTAAATTTATGAGACACAGCTAAGAAAACTCGATTTTACTACTATATTTATATTTTTGGATTGATGAGCTACCTTAAGAAATACAGCAATATAAATGTATTTCAAATTGAAAAGTTACTAATATATGCCCTTCATTAAAAATGTATTGTTCTTTTATTCATTATGCTTGCTAATTTATACATCACATAGTATTATTACAATTTATTTAATGCCGAAATTTACGAAATCTTACAAATAAGTAAGTTTCATTTCATTGACTGAAATTACACCTGTGATAAAAAGAAACTATTTACATTTATTAAAATATAAAAAGGAATTGAGGTAAAAATGCATTTCATTTTTATTCAAACTACTTTTTTGGTGTATCTTCAATCTTAATTTGTTGTTCCTTTATTATTATTTATTAAAAGTCAAATATAACTGAAATTAATGCTTATTTTCTGCCAACATGTAATTTGAATTTAGTTATATTCTTATTTCTTTAAATCTTAAATTAACTAATTTCTAATTGTGAGTTGAGCTTTAAAGAAAATGAAAATTTATTTAAGATTAAAAAGGAATTAATATGCACATTAAACCCAAAAATGCATTAATTTTGAACTCATTTTGTTGTGTAATTGTTAAAAGTAAAAATGTTCTTGAATTGGACTTTAATTTTTTATAAAAATTAAAGTGGAAATTCTTTGAATTCATTTACAATTATGTGCTGGTCACTTTTACAAATATGTTTCATCATTAAATGTATTTTTTGAATTTATAAATAAAGTTCAAGCTACAATTGAAATCTTTTTGAAATATGCATAAAAAGCATAGCGAATATCTTCGAATAGAATATCTTCGGTTCGGTTTAAGCCAATTTGGTTAAAGCCTTCGACTTGTAGTTGGTATTGTATGTGTGTGTGTATGTGTGAGCTGTGTAGCTCGAGGCCTCAAATGCACTTTGCAAAAAAGCATTTCCTCCAAACTTGTCTCGATTTTGGTGTGTGTTGTGCTGCAGGCTTTAGTGCGAAATAGTTGCAGCAGCAGCAGCAACAAAGATGATGATGAGGAGAAGGAGGGGGAGTGAGAGGGGGAGGAGAAGCATAGCTAGCTGCGCGATTTATCTTTGGGGGCTGGCAAGTTAATGTGGCAATTGTATGCTAAGCAGCAAGAGAGAAGCGAGCGAGCGACTAAGAGAGAAGAAGAGAGTGAGAGAGGGGGGGAATGGGGGCAGCAAGGGGAGAGATGGAGGCAGTTCCAAACGGTTTTCATGAATGAATTAGACGTCGGCCAAAGTTTGGTCCAAACGTCTGCTTCTGCTGTTGTTGTTGTTGTTGCTGTTGCTGTGGCTGTTGATGTTGCTGGTGCGAAAGGGCAACAACTCAATTTACAGTTGCGGCGGACGCGGAATTCCATTGCCCACGGGGTGACCATTCTGAAAAGCAACAACACAAAAAAAAAAACACCAGCCAAATAAAATATGAAAAAGTACAAACGAAGAAATATAAATGTATTAAAGTATACATCTCTCTCTTCTCTCTCTATATATATATACATATATATATTTGTATTCATCAGCTGCCAAGTGCAGACTTCAGGTCCAATTCCAGGTCTAAAAGTGAGTTCCCCTCTCTCTCTCGACTCCCTCAAAGCACAGTCCAATGCATCTCATGGGTGTGATTTTAATTTCATACACAAATGAACGCAAATCATTGCGGTGCGATGCTGGGATGTGATGTGATGTGGGTGGATGCTGACAACAACACAACAACAACAACAACAACAACTTCAGCGATGAAAAAATTACAAATAATTCCAAGAGCAACGAGAAAATAGCAATAACTCCCACGAAGATTAATAACACACAGACAGAGACAAAAAGAGAGAGAGAGAGAGTAGCACTCGCATGCTCGTAAATAAATAAGCAAAAAGAAAATACGAAATGCAAAATGCAAAAGAAATGAACAATAAGCGTCGAGTAGAAAATGAAATTTATGCATAAAGCCGCCAAAAAGCCAAAACAAGCACAAGAAATGTGACTAAAGAAGCAGCAAACACAAATAGGCGAATGGCCCATCAAAACGCGCAAATATAAAAGAAGCGATAAAGCAACAACAAAGCCGAATACAAAATTCCTCAAAGAGATGAACATTTCTTCATCCTCAAAATAAAAAAGTAATTCATACACAGAGTTTCATCTTCTGTTTTGGCAAATTGTTTTGATCGCAGCAACAGCACAACAAAATAATTGAAGCGCGACAAAATTAGTTAGAACTATGTCAAAAGTAATTTTAATACAAGTTTGAAAAAAGTATAATGTATATACATATATTCTTGATGATTATTATAGTATATCGATATACCAAATACCTTCGGTAAACTTAAGTATTCTTTTGGTATATACATACATACTTTTCTTAACTTTAAGAATAGTATTATTATTTTTATACCCTCCATCTCTGATCATTCTCAATCACATACATGATTATTAGTACTTTGATATACCAAATACCTTTGATATTCTTTCAGTATATCAATTTATATTTTTTTCCGATCCCATAACGTAAATACATATATACCAAATACCTTTGATATACTTTAGTATTTTTTTGGTATATACTTTTCTTCACTTTAAGAATAGTATTATTATTTTTATACCCTCCATCTCTGATCATTCTTAATCACATACATGATTATTAGTACTTTGATATACCAAATACCTTTGGTATTCTTTAATATTTTTTCAGTATATCAATTTATTTATTTTAAGAATAGTATTAATTCTTTATTTTTGATCCCATAAAGTATATATGTATATACGTATATTATTGATTAGATATATGATATAGTATAGTATATCGATATACCAAATACCTTTGATATACTTTAGTATTTTTTTGGTATATACTTTTCTTCACTTTAAGAATAGTATAATTCTTTTTATACCCTCCATCTCTGATCATTCTTAATCACATACATATATGATTATTAGTACTTTGATATAACAAATACCTTTGGTATTCTCTAATATTTTTTCAGTATATCAATTTATATATTTTAAGAATAGTATTAATTCTTTATTTCCGATGCCATAAAGTATATACATATTTATATTCTTGATCAGATATGTGGTTACTGTAGTATTTTTATATACCAAATACCTTTGATATACTTTAGTATATTTTTGGTATATACTTATCTTCACTTTAAAAATAGTATTATTATTTTTATATCCTCCATCTCTGATCATTCTTAATCACATACATGATTATTAGTACTTTGATATACCAAATACCTTTGGTATACTTTAATATTTTTTCAGTATATCAATTTATATATTTTAAGAATAGTATTAATTCTTTATTTTTGATCCCATAAGGTATATATGTATATACGTATGTATATTATTGATCAGATATATGATATAGTATAGTATATCGATATACCAAATACCTTTGATATACTTTAGTATTTTTTTTGGTATATACTTTTCTTCACTTTAAGAATAGTATTATTATTTTTATACCCTCCATCTCTGATCATTCTTAATCACATATATGATTATTAGTACTTTGTTATACCAAATACCTTTGGTATTCTTTAATATTTTTTCAGTATATCAATTTATATATTTTAAGAATAGTATTAATTCTTTATTTCCGATGCCATAACGTATATACATACGTTCATTCTTGATCGGATATGTGATAACTATAGTATTTTGATATACATTCGACATGCTTTAGTATTTTTTTGGTAAAAACTTTGTGTATTTTAAGAATAATAGCTTAATGTTTTACTTAATTTTTGATAATTGTTTTTTAATACTAAAGACAGATTAAATAATTTTTATGATTTAAATACCTAACTAATTTGTTGGTATATAATATTTTAAGAATAATACTTCGTTTATTTTACAATTCTTTTGTAATACTATTTAAACAATTGAAATTATATTATATAGAATATTTTATTAATTGTGATTATCAAAAGCAAATCCAATTCTTTGGCTGACTTTCCATCGTCTAGCTTTTCTTCTGCTGACATTAAGAGCAGACATTAAGATCAAGAAAAAGCTCTGAGAGGATGAATATGTTCTTATCTACTGAATCACAATGCTCTTAATTGAATCAATATTAATCTATTTGGTACTGTATTATGATTGATATTTCTTTTGCGAGTGCCTTCAAAGATCGCAAAAACTTTTGTCCCATACTAGCTGCTATTTAACACACATCCAATTAATAGCTGAGAATAGAAGACTCTTCAGAATTTGGATGTAATTGAACAATAATTATGTCAGACTCTGAATTGTATAATGAAATGTCGAATTACCGACTGAATTGTTAAATAAATTTGAATTGAGAGGAGTTTAGTTTTGTGCGATTTGAGGTTGAAAGACACAGTTAAGAAACTTCAGAGATTTAGGATAAATAATATCTACATTAAACAAACAAAAAAAGTCTGTTCTTATTACCAATAATTTTCTTCTAAAAAGTGCGCAAATAACATTAAAATCTAAAAGTTTATAAGTCCAAATTCTTTTTAATAAAAGAATAGTTTTTTATATTTTTAAGACCTCAATTATAATTATAGAAAAATAAAATATTACAGTAAATTTTGTATATTTGATTAATCTAAATCTAGTATTTTATGTCTTATTTTGAGAAATCGACATTTTTATACCCGCTACCCAAAGGGTAGAAGGGTATTACAAGTTTGTACCTGTAGGAAATATATTATATGTAACAGGCAGAATTAAGCATCTCCGAATGTTTTTACAGATAATACCAACTATAGTTTTATGATTCTTGAAAATTTTGTTGCGATCGAATATAATATTAGAAGTTATTAAAGAAATACTAAACGAGTGTCGCTTGCTTTGGCTGACAATCTGGTATATTGTGTACTCAATGGTATATTTTGCATGTAGTAGAATATAAATATACCAAATAAATTCTTGGGTCTATTTCTGTCATTTTTGCGGTATATTGTTCGCAATATTTTATAATTAATACCTCGCATTTGATATCCCAGATTTTTGCTTTAATAACTTGATCTTAAAGTGATTTTATTTAGAGAATATAACTTTTGAGTTGAAATGCTCTTGATTTTAGCAACTGGTAATCAGTGTAATTTGCCCGATGATTAACGATAGTCATGGTAGATGTATTTCCATTGGGTTGATCACAATGATTTGCTTGCAAAATTGACGTTGCTGAACGTTCAACGTTTGTGCTACGCTGATGTCGATGTTTAATCAGTGAATGAATGAGATTATACTTTCTTGTATAGATTATACTTTCTATACCTATGCACACACACACACACACACACACTCGCACACTGACATCAAGGATCAATGGCACGTACCAGCAGTAAAGTTATTAAAGCCATAAGATACAGTCAAGCGGTTGGGCGGTTGGGTTTTTTTTTTCTTTCTTTTCGCTGCTTCGGTGGTTGGGTTGTTGGCTTTGACAGTCAAAGCCTGTCGAGGCGTGCGTCCATATGCAAAATATATATATATATATGTGACTTTATGAGTGCACGACAGATAGAGACGGAGAGACAGAGACTGAACGGTAGAGAGAGAGGCGATACATTGACGCACCCTCCAAGCGACTTTAAACCCATCAAACCATTAACAGCAACGACAACAGCAACAACAACAATGAGTACGATAGCTGTACTTCTGGCCAGGAACAGGCTGTGGCATATGAGTAAAAATTTGCGTATGAGTCAACATATACAACAACTGACGGTTATCTTTCAACCACCTCCAGGATCAGGAGCTAGAGCATTGCCACCACTCTCTATCCTCTGTCCCAGGTATTTGATGTACCCCTCCCCCCCCCACACACAACGGCTGTCCTCATATCTCTTCCCTGTTCCCTGTTGTCTACAGTTATAAAATATATATGAGCTGGGCGAACGACAAACGCTTTGCTTAAGAAAAATCGACATAGCGAACGTGGCGGAAACGTGTCACAAATTTGTCGCCATTGCGTTGGAATAAAACAAGCCAAAAGAAACGAAGAAAAAAAAAAAGAACAAAACAAAAATGTTGCCCACTTTTTGGGATTACCCCAAAAAAGCTAAGCCAGTCAGGCGCATGCCAAGGCAGGCAAATGGACCTCGTCGTATTGTGTGTGTGCCTGGATTAGCTTTTGATTCCAACTTATTTGCCACCCATATGCGGTAGGTCACAGTTACACCAGATCTATATCTCTTTCTGGTTTTGTTACTCTTCAACACAACTTTAATCACAGCTCATTTCTTGAGATTGACAATGTGTTGTCAATCTATTCATCTTAGCAAAAGCATTGGCAGTGAAATGGAAAATAGTTCAAGTAATGATTAATAAAAAGTCAAATGGCAAATAGTTCAAGTACATTTTCAAAAATGGACTAATTTCAAAAGAAAATATTGTCAATGGACTAAGGAAAAGAGTGTGGAAGTATATAGATTTGTAGCATACTTTGAGGCTGCGTCCATATCAGTCATCCTTTTTATACCCGATACTCGTATCCCTAGTGAAGATGTTGGAATTTGGTCCAACGATCAGATCGCAGTAGTACAAGTGAAAAGACACGAGTTGATTTCGTGGAAATTATATTAAACGTTTATTTGACAGTCAATTCATTTGCTGTGTTTTAATCTACTTAACGACTCAAAGCGAACTACTTCATTTCGCAATATTCTATGTATGTGATGAAATTCGACAAGGATACCATATCAATTTATGCTTAACTTAGAGTTACCAGATTATCATTTTGTTTCTTACGTTAATTCGTTAATTTCAAACAGAAGAAATTAAAAAAAAAAAATAGAATAGCAAGAAAAGTTATAAAGCTAGATTTTTTGGTACATACAGTCTTAACTACCTTCTTTATGGTTACTGAAAATTTGGTTACGCTTAGATAAATATTTTAGGAATAATCATGTATGGGTCTTAGTTGCTTTGTCTGACAATCTGGTATATTTTGTGCTCTATAATATGTTGGGAATGTAGTATTATATTTATAAACGAAATAATTCTTTCGGTACATTTTAATATTCTTGCGATACGTAAATTTAGTATATTTTAAGAATACATTTTCCTTAAGTAGCGTGGATCTCAGAATCACGATCACTTTTCCCTTTCTGTTTTGTTTAGTTTATAAATAAGTCTAGTAAAAAATTGTATTAACAATATTCTGTTGTAGGAGTTATTTGAGGAATGATTTTGTCTGGCATTAAACGCCTACTAAGTGATTTTCATATTTCTTAGTTGCCAAGTGTCGGAAGTCCACAAATTAGTAAGTGACTAGAATCGATAACTAATCTTTGCATATTTCTGTCTCCTTTCATTGCAGGTACGTTAATCGAGTTGATGTGATGACGACATATTTTATTTAACAACAAATGCAAGTAGAAATTTATTGTTTGGAAAATCTTTATTATATTTTGATCACTGATCGTTCGAAAAGAGTCGATTGGAATGAAAGTTTTTGTTTGAAAGATTCACTTATTTATCGATCACTGGAATGTAATTTAATTGAATAGCTTGCATTAGATTAAATTATTATTATTCTTGCTTATATTTATCGATCAGTGATCAATGCTAAAATATTATTGTAGTTCAATATATTTACAAAAAGCTAACTTATGAAATATGAAATTTCGAATTAGCAATATTATAGCAAAGTGTCATTTGCTTTCTGGATAATAAATCTATGAGTCAACCCCTAGTCGGTAGCTGACAGTGCACCCCTGAGCGCATAACTACCAAAGGGATTCGAATAAAACCATATATTGAAAATTCCAAAAAATGGTTTTTAACAAAAATGTTTACGCAGTCCTTCTGTTCTTGTTGCTGTTGTTGTTGAATATAAATATAAAATGAATTTAATGCGAACAGGTTGAGTTTGGGGAGTTGCCGCACACACACACACACACATACACAGAGAGAGAGAGAGTTACTTCGGCTTCTGCTTCTGGTCTCCGCACATTAACGCCCGTAACGTAATTAAACAAAAATAATGGTCTCAATAATCACACAAAAACCGTAAAGTGCAGCACACAGACAACCAAACGAAACGAAACGACCAACAGACAGACAGACAGACAGACAGAGAGACCAAAAGGCCAAACAACAACCCCCAACTCTTTCTATTTCGAGTCACATCTCAGAGTCATAGCTCAGTTGAGAATCTCTAGCAGCTTCAGTTCCAGTTCCACTTTTCACCTCCCCTTCCCTTTCCCCTCCCCTTTCCCATTCCATTTCATGGCCATCCGCCCGTAACCCAAGCAAAACAGAAGCACCAATTGCCTAGGCGTCTAACCCTTTGGTTTTTTTTTCTTTCGATTCCGTTTTCGTTTTCGGAGGAGTCACTAATTATTTGCATACCCTGTAACTATTTAACAGGAATTGACAGAGGAAGGGTTGAATGAAGTCAAAGTGGAAGCTGGCAGCATTGAATTTGAAGATAAAAAACATAAGAGTTACTTTTTAGCAATAGCATATTATTCCTTTAAATGGCATTTACTTCGATTTCGATGAGGATTTCTTTTTCGGGATAAAAGATATGTTGCATAAATTCATCAAATATGCTGGGGTCAAAAAAAAGCATCAAGTTTTCGTTTTCAAAATTCATTATTCATTTCTATTTTATTTCACTTGAGTGAAAGAGAATTTCAACTTATTTAACAAATTAAATGCATTTTTTTATTTTAAAATAAATAATTTATTTAGTTTTTATCTAATATTAAACTAAGAATTTGTTTTTAATAACAGCATATAAGACAAATCATATTGATTTGTTTCGTTGCACATAAATAATGTATTTGTTCTTAATTTTAATCAAAATAAATATGAGCATCAACTGCATTAAGATTTTTGTTAATTAATTATTAATTTTAATTTTATTTTACATAAATTAGAGGTCAGCGTCGGCCTAAGTTTTTTTTTTTAACAACAGCTTATTAAAAAAGATATAAATTATTATTTTATTTTACTCAATTAAAGAATCTGTATCACAAATATAACTTATATTATTACAACAGCTAAACAAATCATATTACGTATTTTATTTTCAAGTAAATCATTTCTTTTTTTTCCTACTGTTAAATATGAGCGTTAGATAAATAAATTATTGATTTTTGCATTCCATTGTTAGTTTAAATATTTTGTTTTTTAAAAGTAAATGTTTATTCTATAAAATAGAGGAGTAACTCGTAGTTCATTAAGTTCCAAACATGGAGTTGTAAGTGTTTTTGTTGCTTTTTCACAGCTGAAGAAGAAGTTCGCCTACTCCGTAACCACCTTTCCTCCCCAATCCCCCCCTCTGGGCGCACACATGTATGCAGATTTATGAGTCGACTTCTTCTGAATCAAAAATCAATTAATGACAATAATTTTAAAATTAAAAGCATTCGGCGTTTTGCCTCCAACATGTGTGAAATTTAATGACTTTGAAGATATTTATGGAAATACTGCTCTTCCCCCTTCCACTTCCCCTTCTCCCCTCGCTCTACCCATTTTACCCTTTATTTTCAGCATTATCCTGCTCTTGTTGTTGTTGTTGTTGTTGCGTCATTTCGTTTGCAATTATCGAGTATATTGCCCCACACTCTGCCCTCTGCCTCTGTCCCCCTCGAATGTGGCCATTTGCTTCGAGCTGGTACTCAAATTGTCACTGTGTGTGTTTGTGTGTGTGTGTCCTCCTGGGGTGCTCGAGGATGCCTTTTTGTTGTAATTAGATGAGCAGCAACAGCGGCGGCAGCGAAAGGGTTTAATTACATTTTGAATAGAAAATTTATGAAACAAGTTTTTCGGTTTCTGTTCTGTTCAGCTTACAGTTTGGTTCGAGAGTTCGGTTCTGTTCTATTTTCAGTTCAGTTTAGTTCGGTTCGGTTCGGTTCGGTTCGGTTAGAGTTTGTTACGCTATGCCCCATTGTGGCCATGTGTGTTCTATCGCCCAACTGTCTACCTCCCTCCATATATCTCTCTCTCTCTCCCTCTTGTGATGCTCATCCTGCTCCTTCTCTGCCCCCTTTTATTGTTGCGTCTGTTTTTTGGCCATAATGGCTGGGACACGACGTACATTGACGTTATGTGAATCAGACCACACATAAAATATGTGAACGGGACACAATGGCATTCAACTGAATAATTGACAAGCAAACCAAACTGTTTTTGCCTATCACGCGTGAGAGAGATAGATAGAGATAAAACGAGAGAGATAGAGTTCAGTTATATGTAAGTAGCAGCTGCCTTAGCTAACAACTTGAATGAATATTGTATTATCAACAATTTATATAGTTATGTTTAGTATATATTTTAGTATATTTGGTATATTAGTTAGTATATTTTAAATATAAATGTATTTAAAACATCACTAATGTATACAAAATATACTAAAAGTAAAACAGTATAAATTTTAATATTTAAAATATACTAAATAATATTCGAATGTGTACAAAATATACGACTACTACTACTACCGATACTACTAATATAGTATGTTAGTTAAACACTAATATACATATTTGAAATATACTGATGTGTGAAAAATATACTAAAATGTTAGTATGTTTTGAATGTATCAGTATATTGGCTAGTATAAATTAAAAATATTTATTTATTTACTTATATTCTATATATAGTCAATCGCTTATAAAACATGCTACCAGCTTATCCTCTATGAGTATTAAACTATATTTATTGATGTACCAACGTGACCATTAGTATTAAACAAATTTGATTTATACATTAGAATATTCATGTTGTTATCGATTAACTATGACATTAATATGAATTGCGTATGTTACCTCATTATCTTACACTCTAAGCAACTCTCAAACATTATCTTCGAAAATTTAATATTGTATACTAAATGCATTTTGCTGTCTGTCTCTTATCTGATATGTTTTAGATGTTTCCATATTACATGCATCACAATTATCATAACAACCTTATTAAGAAATATTAGATGATGTTGCATGGTCACACTTTTTATATTGTTTCTTTCACTTCTGGCAATGGTTAGTCGCGCGGTAAAGCGCAAAGAAATAATAATTAAAGTAGTGGAATAATAAGTTCAAAGGGTGTCTCTTTAAAAAAAGATTATCTAGGTATTTTATCATTCGTTCGTTTATGTTCTCGAACTAAATATGAATCCTTTGATTCATGCATTGAATTCCTGTCGCTTTTAGCTACAACTACGAATCTATTCGAATTTGCCGCAGCTTCAATGTAACTGCTTTAGAGAAACACACCCACACACTTCCACTTCCTCTTGCATACAAACACAAACACCCACACACACAGACACACATGCAGCGTTTTGCTGGCACTTTCAGGCAGCGCCTAAAAGTAGGCAACGCGCAATTTTGACAGACAGCCAAGCGGCAGCAGCTGTCGCAAATTGTCGATTTTGAATTTATGGCCCTTAGGCAAGCGCAAGCGACTGAAGAGAGAGAGAGAGAGAGAGAGCTCGCTGGCAAAAATTGTTAATTGATTTATGTTTATATTTGTGCAACATGTTGGTGCCGCACGTTCGAGCCGCAACGCGACGCGATGCAACTCAGCGAAAACTCAACTCAATATTGGGCCAAGGCAAAGCGCTCGCGGTGTCATTTCGTTGGCATTCGGTGTACGTGTTCGTGTTCATGTTCATGTTCATGTTGTGGGTTCTGCAAACTCACCAAACAGATAACAAAAACAAAAACACGCCACCGCACGGCGCAACGTTAATTGAACAACATTCGGCAGACACACACGGGCCCAAAAGGAGACTGAGAATCGCAGCTCTGTTTCTCTGTCTCTGTTTCTGATTCTGGCTCAACTCAATTTCAATTTCAACGTTAGCGGCATATTTGCGTGTAATTATATCAAAAATTAATACACACACACACACACATCAGCGGCATAAACACAAACTTTTGTCTTGCCACGCCCGCAGGCGACAATTTGCAATGCGTTTTGCGGCTCTCGTTGCGAGGGTTGCCGCACTGCAATACCAGGGCTAACATTTTACCACGAGCGAGGGGAAAAGATGCGTCGTCGTCGATCGCCCGACGGCACTTTCAATACACAATATTTGTGTTTGTTTTTGCGCATAAAAATATGAAACATATTTTCCACACACACACACACACAAACAACAAAGGACGAGAATCAACACGCGCCACAACAATTGACGATTCAATTTCGCCGCAATTTCGCCAATTTACAAAATCAACAAAATTGATGGCTCGAAAGTTGTTAAACAAACAACAAATTGGTTTGTGGCTTTGTGCGAAATACACACAAATTGTTTAAGCATTTGTTGTTGGCAACATCATTTGGTTCTATCAATTGCTAAAAATAATGTTTTCTAATGAATTTTCTTAAAAATACTTTAATTTCAATAGAGCTTCCTATATAAATCCATTATGTATATTAATGATACAACAAATATACTAACATATACTCAGTATATTCAGTATATGTTAGTATTATAAAATTGGTAGAGAATGTTATTAGAATAATACCGCACTCTTTTGTTTTTATTGAAGAATGGTAATTCTACATTTCAGTATTTGTTTGGTTTATATAGTCTGGTGTATTTTCAGAATAATACCGCACTGTTTTGATTTTATTAAAATGGACAGCAGGTAGCTTTCTTCAGTATTTTCGGTATATTTATTTGGTACATTTTCAGAAACATCATTTTGCTTTCATTAAAAATTGACAGTTCTTTTTGGTACATTTAAGTGTTTTCGGTATATTTATTTGGTATATTTTTTTATAATACCGCACTGTTTTGTTTTTATTGAAAATTTGGCAGCGGGTGACTTTCTTCTGTATTTCTTTTTTTTTTGTTTGTTTATTGGTTCCGTATATTGTCAAAATAATACCGCACTGTCTTAATTTTATTTATCTTATTATCGTAACTATTACTTGAAATCAATGCATTTCATTCGAATTCTTTCTTAATGTTAAATAAATATTTCTAGTTTGCGTTTCAAAGTCTTTTTTATTTTATTTACTCTCCGTTTCGTGCATTTCCTGGGCATAATTGTCTGCAAAAATGTGTGAAATTGAGTGAGCTGTAATTGGTTTCTGAGCTGCGACTTACAAGCTCATAACATGTGTAAGGATTTGTCAGCTGTGAGCTGTGAGAGGTGTGCGTGTGTGTGTGTGTGTGTGTTTTGTTTCATCTATCAAATAGAATCAATGCACAGAAGCAGCATCTCTCTTGGCCATAGTCAAAGTCAATTTAACTGGCAATTAATGCATGTTCGCTGTGAACCTCAACCTGATTCTGATTCTGAGTCTGAGCCTGAGTCCGTGTCCAACGTACGCCCCCAAGCAAAGAGCAAAGGCCAGAGTGGAGATGGAAGTGGAAGTGGACTGTTGACTGTGGCACATTCGATCCGTGGCCGAAAGTGGCAATCAGCAAGAACAACACCAATAAAGCCGCAACAACAACAACAATGGCAACACACGTGAGATGAGACTGCCACGCCCTGACGCCCTGTCGCCATGTCGACACCTATTACCATTCATTGACTTTGGTCATGTCCCTGGGGTGTCATCTATGCAGGTCGCTTTGCTCTCGTTGTTGTTGCTGCTGCTGCTGCTGTGTTGTCTGTTGGTTGTTGGCCCACACTTTTGATTGCATTCTCACCGAATCCAACGACCGTTTGCTAATGTCCTTCGATAAAGCCGGCAAAATCAACACCAGCCTGCCTGTCCACACGGCCTTGTGAAATCTGCCTAACGGGGTATGTTTGTCTGTGTGTGTGTGTCTTTTCCCCCACTGTGTGTGTGTGTGTGTTATGGGATATGGATATGGCAATGGCAATGGCCACGTTGTGTGCGCCTCCGTTTTCATTTGGTGTTTGATTGGATTTTCAATTATTCATTATTATTGGTTGCAATTTACCTTACCTGCTGTTGCTGTTCGTTCGCCTGCTCTTTTGGCTGCCCTTCGCAGCACTCTGGGATATTCAAAAGTGGCAACGCATTGATTGCGTGCCATCACCAACATCATCAGCATCAGCGACAGCATCAGATTCAGCCTCCGTCAGATTGTCAGATTTGCATCCAGTCTCCAGTCTCATCAAATTCCAATTGCATCATTAAACGGAATTTTTAATCACTCACTTTTTATCCGTTCAATTTGCATTTGCCTCTCCGAAAATTGATGGCGAAATAATCATCACATACAAATGTGTTTCGCCTAGTACGAGACATAGATCGATTTCAAAACGCGCTGATTTGATTTTTTTTTTTATTTTTTTTTTTCAAAAGCGCGCAGGTCAAAGTCGCTTTGCCGCTTGCCAAATTGCCTTCATCAAAATTGTTGGCATTTTGTTTTGTCATAAATTTCGACGAATCAAATTGAACCTGTTTGTTTTTTTTGTGTGTTGTGTGTTTGTGTGCATAGTTCGCATAGTTTATAGCGAATTGCGGATAATTGGTTGGAGCGATAATCTGAGAAAATCAGAGACCAAATTGGAATTGCTAGAACTTAAGTGCTTTATTATTCAATTTAACTTTTTCTAATATGTTTTTTTGTCGTCTACGCCCTTAAAGCACTCAAATTATATATTTGCCATTAACAATTTGTCGTTGCCGTTTGCGCTGTCATCGGCATCGGCATCGTCGTTGTCATCGTCATCGTCATCGGTATCGCTCAGGGAACGACGACTAAAACGAGAGATCGAGCTATAAAGATAAATACGAAACAAGCGAGCGGAGCCACCGACAAAGTGATTCTGTTTCTGTTTCTGTTTGTTGTTCTCGCTGCTGCTCAGATTTAGATTTTGTTGTTTTTGGCGGATTTTTATTGGCATTCGACTTGGAGCGGCGAGAGGCCAATTTGATTTTACGACCATTTCAGTTCATATGATATCATTTTGCATCGGATTTTGTATTCGGTTGCTCAAATACCCGAAATACAGATGCAGATAACAAACACACTCAAATTCTTTGCTAAGAATGTTTGCACTAAATCAGTGCTCGACTACAACATACCCAGTAAAGGGCTGGTACAAATATTTCATAATTTTGTACACGAATAGCACACATTGTAAACATTTTTTGTTTTTTATTAAATCATCGAGTTATTAAAATGTTTTAAAAGAAGAGGTTCCACATATTTGAAGCTATTATCAGCTCACATTGAAGGCCAAACCATTCTGGTATATTTTATATATAAATAGTATATTTTTAGTGGCACTCAATCGAAATTCCAAAATAATAAGAATAAAAGATTAAAGAATACAAATATTTCAATATTTTTGTGGTATTTTAATTTGTTGTTAGTACAACACCTGGTATATTTTGCTCTATGGTATATTTTGAATGGTATCAATATACCACAAACATAGTCTTTTGTATATATCAGTATTTTTGCGGCAAATGTAATTTGGTCTAAATTTTAGGAATAATACCGCATCTAGTATAATTTGCTTTCTATAGTAAAATTGTGAATAATACGATAACAATATACCATTAGCATAGCCTTTAGTATAATTCAGTATGTAAATTGCAGTATGTTAATTTGGTATATTCGCGAAATAATACTGCACTTTTAGGGAGCACACTCGACTGTAGCTTTTTTACTTGTTTGGTTAAGGAACTAAAAGACTTTTGCTTAATCATACCTTTTTTGCAATGATGTTAAAATTACAGGGTATGCTAGCAGTTGACTGGCGGCTACTTGTCTTTTGTGTTCAGCGAGCGCGACAATAAATTAAGTCAAGTGTAGCGTTTAATTGATTTTACTGGTCTCAAACCACAACAACAAACCAAAAAAAAAAAAAAGAGAACAGAAACGATTCTAATCATAGATTAAATATCGTTAAAACAACACACACACACTCACAAAGGGGGAGAGGGGGAAAAGGAGCTGGTAAGCAAGACGAAGCTCAAAGAACAACAGTGTGATTACAACAGAAGCAACAAACACCAAAGGGCCGCTTGACCAATAAAGTCAACAATCCAAATCAAACAGCCCCCCTCCTGAGAGAGTTCTCAAATTGAGCCTGGGCAAGAGCTCCCTTCTGGAATTGGGCAAACAAATTTGTAGCACAATGAGTTGTAGTTGTTGTTGTTGTTGCTGCTGCTGCTGCTGCTGCTGTTGTTTACCAATATGTAATCCTTAGAAACAACAAGACACGAAACAACAACTACGCCACGCACCCCTCCGAGCGTTGCTCGCTTTGAATTTCAATTGCCAACTTATTGTCAGACAGAGTCCAAAAAAGGGGGAATTGACTTGGACTTGGTCTAACTTAAAGCTTGTATAAATACTATTTTCTATATTATTCTTTGTTTTTTGAACAACTAACTAAAGATCGGCATAATACATGTAGTATATTTAGTACAGTAGTCTATTCTGTATACCATATACTATATATAGTATAAAATAATTTAAATATGTCTCGAATCGCTTTGAATTTCGACTGTGAACTTAATCGATATCAACTAGTTTTAAATTTATGTAAAAACTATTTCCTATATTTTTCCTTTTTTTAGTTCTCAGTTGAACTTGCAAACAGCTTACAAAAAATCGGAATAATATATATATATATATATATATATATATATATGGTATATTTGGTATAGTAGTGTATTCAGTATTCTATATACTACATTTAGTTCAGTTGTACATTCTGTATAGTAGTAGTATAATCTGTATACCATATACTATATGTAGTATAATATAATATAAATAACTGTTGGAACGCTTTAAATTTTAATTGCCAACTTTATTTTTATGGACTAACTCTGAGCTTCTATAAATACTATTTTACATATTTTTCTTTTATTCTTTTTTGTAAGACGTTATTTGGATTTTTGAATAACTGACAAAAAATACTATAGACTATATTTAGTATAGTATTATTTTGTATACTGAATATAGTATAAAATAATATAATAATAATATAATTTTCTTTTATTTTTAATGTGTTAGAAAGGTTTTTGAACAACTAACAAAAAACTTGTATAGTTTATACCGTATATTTAGTATAGTAGTATATTCGGTATACTAAATATGGTATAAAATAATATAAATTAATGTGGGAACGCTTTTAATTTGAATTGCCAACTTAATTGACTTTGACTAGCTTTAAACTTGTATAAATTCTATTTTCTATATAATTTTATTGCACTCTTGTGTTAGATGGGTTTTTGAAGAACTAACAAAAAAATCGGTATACTATATGCATATAGTATAAAATAAAATAAATAAAAGTCGCGGCGAAACGGCGAAAAATGCCGTGTCGCTAACGAATCAAATAAATTTGTTGGTCAATTAAAAAACTGCAAAACGCGCACAATTTCCACATGTGTGGCAACAACTGAAACTGCAACAACAACAACAACAACAACAGTAGGAACTACTACACATAACCTCTCAGCGGCTGCAGCTGCCCCTGGTCAACGTCCTCCTTCTCTCCCCCTCCCCTTTAACGTGTCCCTGCACTTTAGCCGCTGATGCTGCTGATTTTTGCTCTAATGGCTGCCAACGCCAAATGAAAAGCGAAGCACACGGCACAAAAAAAAAGAACAGAATGGTAAAAAATATATATGTAAAAAAAATTGCGTTACAAACCAATTTTTTTCGTCTGGTTTTTTTTTTTTTTTGTAGAACATTTTCACGATTCTCACACGTTGTGACTTTTTTGTGACTAGCTTTTTGGCCAATTTTTTATGAGTTTTATGTACTATTTTTTCAAGCTGAACTTTGGCCGTAAACTAACTTTGTAGAATTTGATAGAGCCAGAGGGGCAACAGCTCCATAGATAGAGACAGCGAATAAGCGTGAGAGAGAGATGGAGAAAGAAAGCGCTTGGGTAGGGAGTTAGTTATTAGTCGGGTCTGCAACAAGGGTGAGTGAGCACGCAGAGGAGGAGGGGAAAAAAACGCTAGCTCAACTCTTAAACCGAACCGAATTCAGTTGAAGCTACAAATGAAATGCTGCTCCCTAGAGCTAACCATATTAAATATTTGCGGCAACTCTGAAGAATAGCCCAGCTCGATAATTTATCAAGGTTTTTCGAACTAATATATAAGGAATGACTTTCATTATGAAGAAGAGCAAAAACGTTTGCAGAGGAAACTCCAATCATTGTGAAAGCTAAAATCACAATTGAAATCGACAGTAATTTAAACTAATTTCAGCAAAAAAAAAATGTAAAGAGCTAGACAAAACTGCAATTTAAGTCTATTTATTTGGTTTCCATCAGAGAAAACTTTCAGAAGATAGAAATAAATTTTTTTTTATTATTTTTGTATTCTTTGGTATATTTTGAATGTAATGGTATATTGATATACCAACAAAAAGTCATCGGTATATTGCAAGAATATTACTGATGTTTTTTGATCACATTCGACTGCAGCTTTTTTACTATTTTTACATATTAGTCCTTTAATGAATAGCTAGTTTTGTACTCTATGGTATATTTTAAATGGTATAGTATATTGTTTTACCCAAAAGAGCCATCGCTATAGCTTAGTATTTTTTCACTATATTAATTTAGTATATTGTAAGAATAATATGGCACAATTTTTTGAATGTAGCTTTCTTAACTTTCTTACAAATTAGCTATCCTTTAAAAGAATAATTTTGAGGCTTAGATAGTTAAGTTAAGTCGCTTTAAAGACCCAACCTAAAGTAATATACTTTTGCGTCAATCCAATACATGGATAAATCAACGTTTGTTTTTCCATCGATTTATTAATACTAGCAAAAATGTGTTTCGGTGTTTGAAATTGTTTTTTTTTAAAAGATCTTCTCCTTAATTCATCGATTTCTTTATAAACATGTGAATATTTTAAGAGTTCTTAGTTTAATTACAATTTCAATTGTTATTGCCATTTTGTTAATCTATCTATTCTTGCTCATTTTCGATATTTTTCTCATTAGTTAATCAAAAGTCCCGGTTGCCATCAATATTTGTAAAAAAAATTCTGTATGCATATCACAAGAACTTTATAAACAACGCATTAATAAACTATTTATTATTCTTAAAATAAAGTTCTAATTTAAATTAACAAAAATACTTAAAATAAAACAAAGTTATGCAAAGGTTCGACCAAACAGATCAAAACATTTGGAAGTGGAGCACAAAGAGTAACTATTAGTTAGGCAACCCCATCGGTGTTTTCCCATGCAAAATTGACACCACTTTTTGCCGCCCCTTGGGGGAAAGAGTGTGGAAGAGTGAAAACTATATAAAAATTGAGAGCAATTTACGGTTGGCATTGTTCATTTTTGGGGCAGCTCCCGGAAGTGACTGACCACCAGACTGAACACTGAACACTGAACACTGAATGCTGTTTGCTGTATGCTGAATGTTCCTCGAGTCTCCCAATTATCCCCTTTCACGCTTCTCCCTATTTTTGCAGTTTCCCAATTTTCCGCAGCCAACAACGACTGCCAATTTCATGGTACGCTTTGCACTTCTTATTTCCTTTCTGTCTGCACCTCTTACTCTCCATCTGCGTTTCGCTCTCTATTTGCTTCTCTTTCAGGGTTTTTTTTTTTGGTATTTGCTGCCCCTGTCTGGCTGTAGTAGCTCCCTCTCAGCCCGAGCTGATTGAAAAAGCTTTCTGCCTTGGCTACTGCGCCTGCTCGTGGCGTCTATCGATGGCCAATAGCCGAAATCGAATAACCAATAACCAATAACCAATAGGTGACCTTTAATTAATTGGGCGTTCCCCATTTCTTGTCTTGTAGGGGTAGCTGACGAGCTGGCACATGAAGACGGATATAAAGCTGGAGATAGAAATCAAATCGAAACGCACACCTTTAACTGCAGCTACAACTGAACTCAACTGAACTGAATTTGGTTATATACTGCAAACTACATTGGGACTATACATCATGTATGCCTTTGAGGCTAAACTCTTTGCGGAGATCGAGAAAATGCAAGCGCGATGGGACGCTCGGGAAAAAGAATTACGTGAAAAGGAGCAGAAGGAGGCAGCCGCCAAGTTGAATCCAGATGCTAAACCGAAGCCACCTTCGGAAAGCGAACTCCACGATATGGAGTTAGAGAAAATTTGTAAAAAATTTCAAAAACTGCTACCTAAACTGGTGCCTGATCATTGCGATTGTAGTCCAGAGTTTCAAGAGATGTTAAAGAAGGACGGGTACATGTGCTGTGTACCAGCAGCAAAGGCAGCGGGCCTCGACTTTGGCGTCCCCGATCCCCCCAAACCCGACTCGGAGAGTCCCGAAGTTTCTCGTAAGTACATTTCTAGAATATCTCTCGGTAATCAATCACGTTTTTGTTTTCAATCTGCTAGCTCCACATACGCTGGATGACTTACTCCACGAAAGCATGTATAAATATCATTTGCCGGAGCCTCCAAGGAAGCGTAAGAGCAATGAGTCGATTACCAAAGAGGAGGCAACTACGATCAAGTCAACTGGTGCTGTGCCCAAAACAACAATCAATCGAAGTGAGTTACCTGTCAAGCGGATCAACAAACAGGACGGCTGTTCATCGCAGCCTTTGAAAAGTAAGAGACAGCGAGAGAAAGAAACTAAAAAGCTTTCAAATATTATATACTCAAAAAAATACAACAATATATAATATCATTTTAAAATGAAAACAAATATTTAATTTACTCCCTCCCAATTGCAGAGAAAGTGAAGAAAGAACACTTGGAGGAGCCGGAGCCGGAAATTGATCTCGACTGTGAATTTGGCATGGAGAACATTCAAAAGTTTCGCTCAAATACCGTGCGTGAGGATCCATTGCCCTCAGGCATTTGCTTGACCAATCAAATAATGTTCACAAACCAATTTCACTTTGCGAAGCCGCTGCCGATGGGCAAGTCAAATAGGGCAATCGAAACTAGTTAAAGTTGCCAAATTCCTAATCTTCATCCTTTACAGTTGCCAATGCATTGGACATTAAGAAAAGCGAAGCGATGACTACGCTCAAGATTGATGACAATATTGATCCCCAAGACGAGCAGTCACCCGGCTATCCGCAGTGTGAGACACGTCCCGGCACTCCCTTTGAGTTGCAGCCAATTGAAGGCGATCCCCAAGACGAGCAGTCACCCGGCTATCCGCAGTGTGAGACACGTCCCTGCACTCCCTTTGAGTTGCAGCCAGTTGAAGGCGATCCCCAAGACGAGCAGTCACCCGGCTATCCGCAGTGTGAGACACGTCCCTGCACTCCCTTTGAGTTGCAGCCAGTTGAAGGCGAAGGCGAGAAGGCGCTGCCGATAGGTAAGTCAAAAAAAAAAAACAATCAAAACTAGTTAAAGTTGCCTAATTCCTAATCTTCATCTTTTACAGTTGCCTATGCATTGGGCCTTAAGAAAAGCGGATCGGTGACTACGCTTAAGATCAATGACGATCATGAACCCCAAGTCGAGCAGTCACCCCGCTATCCGCAGTGCAAGGCACCTCCCTGCACTCCCCGCACTCCCGCTAAGTGGCAGCCAGAGAAAGGCCAAGGCGAGAAGGCGCTGCCTATGGGCAAGTCAAAAAAAAAAACAATCAAAACTAGTCAAAGTTTCCTAATTCCTAATCTTCATCTATCTATAACAGTTGCCTATGCATTGGGCCTTAAGAAAAGCGGATCGGTGCCTACGCTTAAGATCGATGACGAGCGTGATCCCCAAGTCGTGCAGTCACCCGGCTATCCGCAGTGTGAGACACGTCCCGGCACTCCCTTTGAGTTGCAGCCAGTTGAAGGCGATCCCCAAGACGAGCAGTCACCCGGCTATCCGCAGTGTGAGACACGTCCCTGCACTCCCTTTGAGTTGCAGCCAGTTGAAGGCGATCCCCAAGACGAGCAGTCACCCGGCTATCTGCAGTGTGAGACACGTCCCTGCACTCCCTTTGAGTTGCAGCCAATTGAAGGCGATCCCCAAGACGAGCAGTCACCCGGCTATCCGCAGTGTGAGACACGTCCCGGCACTCCCTTTGAGTTGCAGCCAGTTGAAGGCGATCCCCAAGACGAGCAGTCACCCGGCTATCCGCAGTGTGAGACACGTCCCGGCACTCCCTTTGTGTTCCAGCCAGTTGAAGGCGATCCCCAATTCGAGCACTCACCCCGCTATCCGCAGTGTAAGGCACCTCCCTGCACTCCCCGCACTCCCGCTAAGTTGCAGCCAGAGGAAGGCCAAGGCGGTTGGCTGTCTCCGCCTGTCGTCGTCGACGATGGGAGGCTCGATTTGCTGTCGTCGAGCATCCCAGAGCATAATATCATTATCGAGAAGATTCTCGATAAAAACCCAGTCGGTCGCTTTTATTGGGATTAACGAAATTTGATAGTATAATGGTTACATCGTCAAAGTAACTTTGACTAGTTTAATGGATTTTGATTTTTGTTTTCTCGCTGCCATTGCAACATCCATATATTTTTGATTTCAATATTTTCTGTTTATTTTTGGTATTTGTCATTTTGAACGCACTTGGTAAGTGTTCAATCAATAGTCCACTAAATTCACAAACTAAACTTTTCCAATATGCAGACACATCAATATCTCATCTTACTTTGATCAACTATTTTCCCAATGACAATTCGCTGAATCATTTGTCGCCTGTTCGCCTGAAAAGAACATTCAGTTTAATTTGTTCGATGACTTCTCAGTTGTTGGATCTTCAAGTGAGTGTAATTTCAATTTGTGTTTTATTATTTATAAATTGTCTTATTTTATTAAGCTATGAAATTATATAGTCTTGTTAATTCAGTTACAATTTACGAATTTTAAATTGTAGAAGTTATTTAAGAAAAAGTTTATGCAAAAAGAACAAATGATTTATTATGTACTGTATGGTATATTTTTAATGTAGTATATCGATATACCAAATAACGGTTTCGGTATATTTGAGCATTTTTGTGGCATATTCGGTATAGTTTAGAATAATACCGCACTGTTTTCCTTTTTTCTCAAAATGGGTATCGGGTATATTTCTTACTTGTTTTGATTTTTATGATTTTTAGTTGATTTTTGAATTCTCAGTTCATGTTAATTCATACTTGATTACATACATTGATTACAACAAAAAAAATAATTTAATTAGCTTAGTCTGAAAATATTGTTGTATTATAAATTATATATTATTTTGTACTGTATTTTGTTGAGCATTTGAAGTATGCATGAATAAAAATTTAGAGACGGCATTTTGCAAATAAGTCAGTCAAGGACATTAAGTGATTCGATAAATCTGCAGTTCCTATAATTCATTTAATAATATATACACTCTTTTTCTTTCAGACTATCGTTAGATAAGGGATCGATGAAAATTCCCCATACATTTTAATACAAACAACATTTGCAGCACTTCTATATATTTTGATAGTATAATGGTTACATCGTCAAAGTTATTTTGACTAGTTTAAGGGATTTTGATTGTTTTTTCGCTGCCATTATTAAAGCATTTGGTTGGTAAGTATTCAATCAATAGTTCACTAATCAATCTATAGTCTACTAAATTCATAAACTAAACTTTGCCAATATGCAGACACATCACCATCTCATCATATTCATTCAGTTTAATTTGTTCGATGACTTCTCAGTTGTTGGATCTTCAAGTGAGTGTAATTTAAATTGTGTTTTTCATTTATAAATAGTCTTATCTTATTAAGTTACTCGCAATGAAATTATATAATCTTTTGAATTCGATTACAATTTACCATTTGTTCCGTTCAGATAAAAAATGTACATGGTATTTAAGAAATAAGTTTATATGAAAAGAATTTTTTATTATTATTTATTTATTCAAAATGGATATCGGGTCTTTCTCAATTGTTTCTTAATTGTTTTGTTATTTATGGTATATCTCCAATGGAATATTATATTGATATTTATTACTATTTACTTGAAGTGTCTTTTCTAATTTTTGAATTCTCAGTTCATGTTAACTTATACTTCTAGTGATTGAGGTATTTTAGATATTCATTGATTACAAAAAATAATTAAATAAGCTTAGTCTGAAAATATTGTTGTATTATAAATGCTATATTATTATTTTGTACTGTATTTTGTTTAGCATTGAATAAAAAATAATTAAAATAGATTAAAGTTAAGTTTAAAAGCAGCATTTTGAAAATAAGTTAGTTAAGGTCATTAAGTGATTCTATAAATCTGCAAATTTCTATACTTCATTTAATAACCCCTTACACTCTTTTTCTTTCAGACTATCGTTAGATAAGGGATAGACGGAAATTCCCCATACATTTTAAGGAAATCAAAATTTGCAGCATTTCTTTATATTTTCTATTAAAAATCATTCTATTAATTAAGTCATATACAAACATTAACTCTTATGTAACTCTTTAAAAAAGCATTGTATGAATGAAATGAAAAATGCAGAAAAAAAACCTCATCATAACCTTGTATGTTAATAAAATTAAAATTTTAAGTTGCTGAATATGAGAATTTATTTGATTTCCATGTTTCACAATGTGTTACAGTTTAATCAATGCTCCTATTTTAAGTGGCTCCTTATAATCGATTATGGAACCCCATTTTTAACGATATTTATATTTCTGAAGTGTTGATAGTACGTCATGATTAAGTGTTGTGTAGACTATAAATATTATCGTATAATAATTGAAGCAACTATAAATTAATAGTTTTTCAATTAGAATATCATCTAGAAATGACAAATTGAGTACGCTTTATAATCGATTTCTAGTCCCTTTTTTTATCTATATTTTAATTTCTTAAGTGTTGAGTAGTGCATCAGGATTAAGTGTTGTGTAGTGTATAAATATTAACATTTGAAATGAAGCAACGTTGCTTGGAGTATTCCATAAGAACTTTGGATTAGAAGTACAGCCAGAAACGACAAATTGAAGACGCTTCATAATTGATTTTAAAGCTCTTCTATTTTCCAAATGTTGATTAGTGCCTCACAGTTTAGTGTTGTATAGAGTATAAATAACTAAATAAATGAATAGTTTTTCGATGGGAAGCTCATCTAGAATCGAGAAACTGAGGACAACTGTGTGGAATATTCGCATTCACCAATTTACCAATTAAATTGCAAAGACGTTTACTTGACGCATCGCATCGCATTGCAAGTCAAATCAATTTAGGTGGAGGGAGGGAGATGCCACCGCCAAGGGAAATGCCAAAGTGGCAGATAAAAAACAACAATGACAAGATTGATATGCGGCAATGGCAAAAGCGGAGCATCAAATCAAAAAACAATTACGCGGCAAATGACATTATCAAATGTCAAATGTCATGTTTAGGAAAATGCTGTTGGAGCACTCCCTCTTCCCCCTCCTCTCTCCACTCCTCATCACGTCTCCAACGGAACCCTCTGCAAACCGAAAAAAAAAAAACAGAAAACAAAACAAGCGACAAGAAAATGCAAAGCAGCAGCGCGACGTCAAATTTGTTCAAGGCAATTTTTCAATTCATTGAAGTGGAATCCATAGCACACAAGAATCAAGAATAACGAAAAAACCAACAACAACAACAACAGGCAAAAACGCGTCTGGAAATTCGAGCGGTTTTAGTCGCGAGCGAAACGCGTGCAATAAACTAAGCGCCACTTGACTTACGGCCCTCGACTCGCTTACAGCTCACCAAAGATAGAGATCCATCCACGCTGGCAGCTGGGAGCTGGGGGCAACCAATTGGCTACGAAAAAAAAGAAGAAAAACAAAATTGTATTTGTATTTTCACCCACCACTCGAATATTTGACCTCCAGCTCCTCCGACCCCAGAGAAAACTGCCAGTCCGAAGAGTATCTGAAATCAAAATCTAGATTTTTGATTCCTTTATATACGCGCGTGTATTAATGCCTCCACCCTTACCACAACGACCACCGCATTTGGGGGCAGGGGCAGGGGCATGGTCAGGGGGCAGACTTGTTGTTGTTGTTGCTATCGTTTGTTGGTTTATTCCTTGTTTGTTTGTTTGGCTTCTTTCATTCTTTTGAATACGGTTTTCGGCTTGACTTTAAGCTTGTTGTTGTCTCTTCAGTAATCCTGCCTTTCAATGCGCTGCGTCCAACTTAAAGGCATCAACAGCAACAGCAATAGCAACACGGCAACCTCCATAAATAAATAAAGAAATTGAATCAATCCCGTTGCTACCTGGTGATAAGATTTGCCCAGTCATCGCATATTGGGGAATGCGCATTAATCAAACGGTTGCCACAGCCCTCAAAATAATACTGAATGCATCAATATACCAATAGTTTTTGGTATCTTAACTTGGTATATTTAAAGCTTAAAAATATATCAATACAAACTTAGTATTTTTTAGTATATTTCAAAACGTGAAAATATATCAAATATTGTTTATGGTATATTGTAGTATTTTTTGGTATATTACGAAAATAACAATTTGAAAAAAATTTCGCATTCATTTTAAATCATACAAATTAAATATATATAAAGTACTTTTGTTTGAACTTATCTGTTAATTCATTTCAATTCAATAAATATGTAGTAATGAAATTGTAAACTTTTTTATAATTTTATGTATAATTTGAAAGAGTTCAAGCTTAATGTTGAAATTAGAAACTACCACAAATTCATAAAAATATATTTCCATCTCTTAAGTATTTAGAAATATCTTCTAATTGCCATGATTAAATAATAATTATATAACTAGCTTTTCTTATCACGCTGTGTACTTGTTTTTTTTCCATTTTTAATTTTTTTGTTGCTTGTCTTATTATAGCTTTGTAGTTTTTCTCAGGGTTTTCTTTATTTCGAATAAAACTGGGTAAAAGTTTTACTGTGTCTTTCAGTTTCTTTTCAAATTTTATGGATAGAAAGTTCGTACTCGTTGTAAGCCTTGTCCTGTGATTTTAAATATATGTCAAAAACAGGAATATATGAATAATAATGTTTAATAAAAATACTTAAAAACAATTAAATGATATGCATTATCAGAATAGAGATAGAGATTGTAGGGACTTTGCAGCAAACGTTTTTTGCCACACAAAAGTTTTTCTTCCATAACTTATATAATTTTGAGCTGATCGCAACCAAATTATGAGAAATCGTCAATATAATTTTATGAACCAAGAAAATAAGAATAAACTGCATTATTTTCATTTGCATACGAGTGTTAAGCAGCAGTCAGCAGGTTGAGCTGTGATAGATCGAGTTTGATTTTGGTTTAAAAACGAACATCCGGTTGCTGTTGTTTCTGTTGTTGTTGTTGTTTTAGATGAAGGTACATGCTTAGCTGTATGAGGATGTTTATCCTTTGCTACTTTCATATTCATGCAGCATATTAAAATAGCAAACGCCTGCTGCCCCGGCACGTAGTCGGAACCGGTGCTGAAGCTGAAACCAGATATGGAGTTGGAGTTGGAGTCGTTGCTCGGCGGGACCTGTCGACCCAGGATTGAGGATTGAGGATTCAGGATGCAGGATACAGAAGTCGGGTTCCGGGACCCTTAACTCGAAATGTTTTGCGACTGCATGCATGTGACATAATAAATATTAATGACAACTGACCGACAGCATTGCCATAGATCCCCGCGCCCAGTGGGTGGGCGGCATGTATGCCAAATGAAGAGAGAGAGAGAGAGCCCAAGAGAGGAGTGAGAGGAGGTGGATAGATGGATTGCCTTAGTGGTAGGTGGTGGTGGGTTGACGTTCACGTTCACGTATACGTATACGTTGACGTTGACACACATTCGACATGTGACAGATAAATTATGGCAATTGGATGAATGCCGCCACACCTCTTTCCAACATCATGCAATTTTGCTTTGGCTATGAGATCATTTTTCATTTTCATTTCATTCATTGTCTTCTCTCATTCTTTTCGCCATTGGCTCAGCTCGCTTCTCCTTGTTTGTTTTCCCTTTTGCGTGCGGTGGCGGTGGCGGGGGCGGCTGTGTGACATATGTGTGTAGTCCACGACTAATGGCAGTCAAGCTTACCATCGAAGAAGGACCTTTGCCCGTGCCCATGCCCTTAATAGTTTTCAGTTCGCCAATGATACTAATGACCGAGCTGGCACTCAACTCAACGCAAATAAATTACAATAATCATTTATTGTTCAATAAGCCCCTTTGCCCCAAAATCGACACATTTGCTAAGTGCACATTCCATTCTGTCATTCTCTTATGGCATCACAACGTATTGACAGTGTATTGCTTTTGTCGTCTAATAAATATAATTGCCAAAGGTCTCTCTGGACACCATCAAAGTGAAGAGCGCTCAACACGTCCGACTGACAACTATAATGATTCAATTGAATTTTTCATTTATTACGCAAAGCACTGAAGGAAATTAACAAACGAAAACAGTTAGAGAATGCTTAAATATATCAGTAATTATAATTTTCACCTACTGAATACACTAGTTTTTACTTCTACATTTTAAATGTTGTACTATAAATAAGAAATCTTATATCTAAATTTCCTATTTTCATCAACTTGCATTCAGTATAATAATTACAGTATTTTTGACACCTGCAGTCTAAGTAGAAGTTATTAATGAAATATTGTACTTGATATGGAATAAAGGCTGCTGCTGACGGGCTTTCGTTGCTTCGGTTAGCAACGTGGTATATTTGAAACTCATGAAATGCATCTACATATATACCAAGTATAGTTTTGTTATTTTTGTATATACCAAATACAGTTTTCGTTATTATTTAGTATTTCTTATATTAAGCTGGTATACATATTTAAAACGTAAAATATATCATATATATTGCGGATTATTTTTTTTAATATTTTGGAACACAAATTTGGAATATTTCGAGAGTAAAATTATGTCAATATACTAAATAATTTTTTTCGGCATTATTTTGCATTTTGGTATATTAATTTGGTATATTTTTAATGTAAATATCAATATATAGAATATAGTTGTTGATATAATTTATTATTATTTGCATACCAAACACAGTTTACAATAAAATCAAGTATTTTTTTGGTATATTAACCCAATATAATTAAAACGTGAAATATATTAAGAAACCATAAATATATATATACCATATATACTTTTTGGTATAATTTAATATTCTAGTATATAAATTCGGTATATTTCAAACGTAACATAAAACGTAATTTAGTATTTTTGACATAAGAATCTCGTATATTTCAGACATAAAAATATACCAAATATTGTTTTCGGTACAATGCAGTATTTTTTTTTAAATATATTAATGTAGTATAATCAAATATAGCTTTCGGTATAATTTAGTATTATTTGGTATATTTCACAAAGATGCATTACCATTCCTTATTGCTTTTATCTCACAGTCAAGTACACTCCAATGTACTTTTTTTTGTGTACTTCTTTAATTTCATCTATTTGCATTTTCCACTTTCTAAAATCAATATTTTTAATAACAAAACATTTTTAAGTTAGGTAGCATTCAACTACTTTCAAACATGAATCATTAATTTCAAACCAAAATATATTTGAAAATCTCTTATTTTCATCTACATTTTATGCTAACTATTTCTATGACTGAATTCCAATAATCCTTTGGATTTAACTGCTAAAAAGACGGAGCTAGTAAGTAGATAGAGTTTGCATTGGTAAATGACATACGAGTGCAAGTGGCTATACTAACACATCCTTGAGGCAGGACATTGGCCAAGTCGTCGACGAATCGAATGTTTGATCTATTACTCGCAGCGAAATGATAATTGTAATAAATATGAAGCATGCCATATGCAATACCTAATGTCTAAGGGCGCGTGGGTGGGGGTGGGGTTGGGTTTTGGGGTAGGGGTGTGGCAATATGTTGGCTGTGTGTCTGTTGCTCTTTGATCACTAACTAAGTCTAAGTACCTGGCGAACAGACCACGCCCAATTCCGCTTGGCCGCTCGGCATCGGCCCCTGATGACACCAGGCTCGCACAATGGGCTCATTAGGCGTTTAATGGAATACGTAATGCTAGAGTCCAGTTGATAAAGTGCCCAGTGGGTCGATGGGTGGCTCTTCGGTGGAATTCGGTGGTTGATACACCAAACTCAGACCGAACTCGAACTCGAGCTCGTATGCCGGCAAAAACTAACAAACTAATCCAATATTTTTATTACGAAATGCCATTAAGGGTCATTGAATATTGTGGCATAATAAATAAATGGCCTGGCTCAAACACACACACACACACACACACACAGACAGAGAGCGAGAGTTACATATGAGAAACGATTGCGATGCCTGCGCCTGGGTTATAATCCCAGCTATCAACGGCATCATTATTCAAAGACGGATTTACGCGACGATACACCGAAACTCTCCTCTAAAAGTGTGTGTGTGTGTGGTGGGTGTGCTGTGGTGTGGTGGTGTGGTGGTGTGGGCAACTGACTCACATACATCAAAGCGCCTTAACTCCCCGACCGATGTGACGGACTACTCAAAAAGCGATTTTTTGTGCTCATCTCCCTCCTCCGTATGCAGGTTGAACCGAACCGAATTACTGTCTGCGGATTAGAATATGCTTAGATCTTTATTAATATAATTGTATAAATTAGATATATACAAATATAATTCTAAGTAAGTACACCTGCTTAACTCTTAATAAAACCCATTCAACAATTCTTCCACTAACAAAAACTAAAAAAAAAGCCGTCTAACATAACAATTTAACTTCTATTACATTACGAAATTACTAAATTATGTACAACAAACTAGTTTTTAGAATATTTATTATAATATTATTAAAATAAATATATATTTATTTCTATATTAACTATAGAAATTATATGTATATAAATATGATAAGACAGTTTAACAACTATACTATACTCTATTATTGACATCGTGTTCAATAGTCGCTATTTTATTTTATTTTCTTTAGTATACATGTAATGATGGATATATAGATAACCTTTGTTTTTTTAATATGTGGGATATTTGATATGTGTAATTTTGTGTGATTTAACTGCTTTCTGCTGACGACTGACTTCGTAACAAATGACTTCTGCTGCTGTTAGTATTCTACATTTTACGACTGATGATCTACTTTGCAAGGCTGTTGGTTTATTTCTGAGCAGAGCTGCCACTTTAGCAATTTAGTTACTATCTCCAGTAACTTTTTTAAAAGTGTGCAATTTTGTTCTTTTTTTTATTGCCGTCAGCCCCAAATCTACCAATTTTGAATATTTTTATTAGAAATTTTAGATGATTTTTTAGTTTTATTTAGCATAGCATTTAGAATTTTGAACATTTATGAGCTACCAATTGAGCTAATCCCGATTAATAACAGTTAACAAGAATATCGATGTATGTACACTGTACATTATAGTTACATATTTTAATCTTTGGGTTGATTATGTAAACAATTTGAGAGTGTTTAATCACTGTTTACCTTGTGTAATTCAAGTTGTGATTTATGTTTCGAAATGCCAAAAACCAAAGTTTTCAAACGCGAAATGGAAATGGAAATCCAATCGGATTGCTTTCAGTTGTATTAGTTGCGATTAATTGCCAAAATTCCAAAGTATGACCACTTTATTGTAATGCCAATATATTAAAAGGGATTTGGATTTGTGTCTGATTTATATTTAGGCTTTACTTTAGAAAAAAAGTTAAATTTCAATTATTCCAAAAAAAGAAGATAAATTTGCATGCAGTTTATAATAGAATTAATATAACTTTGTTTTTCTTTAGATTGCAAAATTTGATTGAATAAGCCTATTTTTATACCTGCTACCCATAGGGTAGAAGGGTATTATAACTTTGTGCTGACAGGAAATGTATGTTACAGAGTGTAGGAGACATCTCCGACCCTATAAAGTATATACATATATTCTTGATCAGCGTCAACAGCCGAGACGATCTAGCCATGTCCGTCTGTCCGTCCGTCCGTATGAACACCTATGTATATCTTAGAGACTATAAAAGATAGAGCTATAATTTTTTGTTGACAGCATTTGTTATGTTTGCACGCAGATAAAGTTTGTTTCAAATTTTAGCCACGCCCACTTCCGCCCTAGCAAATCAACAAAAGTGGAATAACAAGCGTAATTTTAGAGCTAGAGTCGAATTTTGTATATACAATAATAACTATAATAATTGCGATCAGATAAAAATTGTCTATGTTTATGCTTTGACTGACAATCTTGTATATTTTGCACTCTATAGTATATCTTGAATGTACCACATCAATATACCAAATATGCAACTCGACATGTTTTTTAGTTATTTGTGGTATATTGTTTTGGTTTATTTTGAGGATAATACCGCAATATTTGGCTTTTACTCAAATGGGTAGCGGGTATCTCACAGTCGAGCACTCTCGACTGTAGCTTTCTTACTTGTTTCTTTCACGGCAGCATTGCTTCTGACGACTTATGATATTGATAGTTTACTGCCTATCGATACCTATAAGGTCTATCGACTAACCTCCACCTTTGTTACATACACAGGTAAGTAATGCTTTTCCTTTGTGACCTTTGAAAAATTTTGGAGTTGCAGTTGTGGCGCAGAGTTTTCAACGAAATGTGGCGCAATCAGTCCTGTTCACACCCAGCAAATGACACTGATACTTGCAACCTGTGGAAGGGGAGAGGGGCAGGAACCGACGCGGCCAACGTGCGCTTAATTAGTCCGTTTTGTTTAAAATGATTTTGATGACGACGACGACGACGACGACGACGACGATGATGATGATGATGATGATGAAGCTGACCTCTACTGCGAGTCGAGCTCCAATCTCTACCCCTAGCAGAGCACTCGAGTTGCCCCTTCCCCCATGCCGCATGCCCTCTCGTCACAGCGATGCCATTTTTTGTGTGGCACTTCCTGCAGGTCGTTGTTGGCAACCTGCCTTGTTTGCCAGCAATTCAATTTGCTGCTTTGCTGCCATGCACGTTATGTTCTCATCATTTTTTCCATTCATTTTGTTGTATTTTTTGCAGCCACACCCATTGCTTTCTCAGGCGAGTGTGTTTGCGTATGTTAATCGAAATGTTTGGCGTGGGCCTGGGCGTGGGCGTGGCATAGCCCCCGTTCATGCTGTTTTTTTCCCTGTTCCCTTGCACATGTAACGCGGCTTTGTTGAACATTAAATGGAGGTTAATACCTGGCAGCACGTTCACAATTGCGATGAGGCGCGAGACGCGGTCAAGTGCAGCAGCAGCAGCAGCAGCAGCAAAGGGCTGCTGCCACATCCTGTATGGATGGGAGGAGGGGGTGTTAAGGATATGCCTGCTGGATTGTTTGTCCGTCTGCATGTTGCACACCCACACACACACATGCACGCAGTGGGGCAGCTAATGTTATTGCCACCACATTTGATTGTTTGGCCACAGCTGCCGCGGCTGTTGTTGCTGCCACAGACGTGGAGCATTGATGTCCGCGAGGCAGGACAATCGCGACTCGACTCAATTGTTGTTGCAAATAGCCAAGTGATTTTACGGTTAATTGATTTTAAAGCGATTTCGCTTAAATGTTATCTGCCCTTGTTATTGCTTCCCCCATCGACTGACTCCTCAGCTCAGCACTGTTGTGTTTTGTTGTGTTGTGTGTGGCATGTTGCATACGTCAGTCAGTCAGTCAGTCAGTCAGTCTGTCTGTCAGTTAGTCGCCGCCCCCATAACATTTAATACGCTCTTTTTTTAGTTGGTTACTTTGTGCACACCTTATTTCTGCTGATCCAGCCAATAAACATTATGATACTTTTTTGCCTATTATTTTTTATATAATACTGGGAATTAGGGGAGATTTCTTTTGTATATAATCCTAAATAATATATAATATATGAGATCAGATCAGCACAAATACAATCAATCAATACAAATAAAAGTAAATACGATATGATATTTTTGGATCTGTAAATAAAATATTATTCAACTTTGACTTTCAAATGGTTTTTGTTTCTGATAAGTTTAATAAGTAAAATATTTTTATTATGCGTTTGATAGCGAGTTTTCATACAGTATTTAAAGAAGAAGCGATTTCATTTGAACAGCTCAACATATAATACTAAATAATATTCAATATATGAGATCAGATCAGCAGTTACACTATCTTAATCAAAATGGAGTAACATAAAACTTTATATTTATGTCGGGTAATTTAAAATAAAACTAAAAACGAGATAAAATAAAATATTATTGGACTTCTTGAAATGGTTTTTTTTTCTGATAAATTTAAATAGCTTCACATATTCATGCTGCTCTTTATTGGGATTTGAACAGCTAAATAACATATAAAATATATCTCTTCTCACAATTTCAAAGATAAGTGTTTGAGATAAGCGTTGGAAGTTAGATAATGAAAACTATAATTAAATAAAAATAGAGTCAGTTAAAACTTTATATCTAAACTAATAGTTGCAGTTGTTGAATTTAAAATAAAAGTAAATTCGAGAGGATAATTTGTATCTTTTAATAAAACATTATTCGACTTTTACTTGCTGATAAACCTAATCAGCTTAATGTATTCATTATGCTTTTTATAAGGTCTTGAAAATAAAAATGACTTCTTTTAGACAGCTCAACATATAAGAATACCGTTTGCATATAATACTAAATAATAATATAATATACATATATGTACATATTTTGCTTGAGAAGAGAGTTACAAGTTGGTTATTTTTAGAAAATACATTATTAGTCATCGGAATGTTTTAGTATTTTTTTACTGTTTTCCCTTATTTGGAAAGGGTATTTCACAGTTGAGCACACTTAACTGAAACTTTCTTTACACGTTTGCTTTAAATATTGAATTGGAATTTTACTCTTCTTGCTGAAAGGTTTAATAAATAGAGATTTGTTCAATGTGGAGCTGTTTCTCTTACATGTTGCAGCAATTGAATGTGTGATTGAGATAAGTTTTGGGGTAAAGTTTGCCGAAATTGTTTCATATCGACCACAAAAACATTTGAACAAGACCAATTACTGCTGTCCAGGATTGTCCTTTTCCCTTTCCCCCCTTCCTATGTTTCCCCTGCTTGCTGGGATCCCAAAAATTGCACTCGTGTGTTCATTAAAACAATAAAAACAGCACACGCACAATCTGAATGAGAGCGAGAAAGAGTGAGAGAGAGAGAGAGAGAGAGAGAGAGAGAGAGAGAGAGTTGGGTAGGTAAACCGAAGCCTAATTATGATTTTTCCAACTGACAATGGTCAAGTCGTAGTTTTGGTTATATTGGGTTATGGGATTGTTGCTCTTGGGGTTGCTATGCAGTAACTCCATTTCTCTATTTCCATTTCCATCTCTCCATCTCTCCATCGTCCAGTGTCCATCGTCCAGTGTCCAGTGTCCAGCTCTATCTCTATCTGTGCGTAACGCTGCGTAATTACACAACATTTTTACTTAGACATTTCTCGTTTGGCTATTTGGCCATTGGTTTTACGAGCGTATTGCACTTTTGTGGCCATCCAACATACAACAACATCACAACTAACATTCATGCCCAGTTGCCAACACAAGCCAAGCAGCAACCCCCGACATTAACGGAAAGAGATGCCGCTAAAACTGAAACTGAAACTGAAACGAAAACCGAACCCGAACAGATCCTTAGCCTGGCACCTGTGCTTACTCCTGACAATACCCATATCTGGAAATCTCTCTCTCTCTCTCTCTTTCTTTCGCTTTGCTCTCTGATGGTCGTCTGTCGTCTGTCAGGCATTATTAGCAGCTTGCGTGCAAAAGCATTTATGAAATTCTCATCCCCCCCACCCCACCTCCTCGTTGTGGTCCATTCTTGGTCGCCAGTGTCCACTGTCAGTCACTCCCTATATCGCCATCTCACTCTCCTTGACTGCTGCTCGCTCGCTCGTTTAACATTTATGAGGCGACGCAAAATGATACGAAAACGTTTCGTCATAAACTTCAATAATCGTAAATATAGATTTCTCCCTGGCCAAAGGCCTCTGGCATCATCGTTGTTACAGTTCCCCCAGCTCAGCTCTGTTCCTGTTCCTCTGTTCCTCTGTTCCCCTTCATCCCCTCCCCCTTACGTTTGCTACGTTTGCTGTTCCCATTATTCGTCCACGTTGAAATTAATAGTTTTAGGCTTTCGCCTTCGCTTTCGTTTTCGTTTACGTTCACGGTAACGTTTTCGCCTTCTTCGCTTTCTTTTGCCTCTCGCCTCGCATTTCATTTTCATGTCTTCATGCTGCCTGGTCAGTTATATTGCTACTTACTTCCCCTTCTTCCTTCGCATTGCCACCCTTCCACCTTACCTAATGCACATTTATGTCCATGTCTCGGCTCGACCACTGCCAACATTTTTATCGTTTCGTCAATGTCATAAATTCTGATCTAGTAGCTGAAATTGAACTTAATGCGATGCTTCCACAACTCACCCACATATAAAGACTTCTCTATAGAATACATATCGTGTATTGCAAGTCTCAGTTTCTTACTTCTTCTTCTTCATCTTCTACTTCTTGAAATGTTCCTCACAATTGAAGCGTATTCTTTTCCTTAGAGGCTAAGTTCAATATTTCCCTTCAATAACTAATTGTATGTTGCCTTTTTCTAAGATTTCCTTAATTTACAAATAATATTTAATTTATAATAGCATGAGGAATTTAATAAAAACTGGAAAAACAATTAAACTAACAGTGTCTAAATGAAACTTATAGCTATAAATATGACAAATTAGAATTTATACTTAACTTCCCTAATAAAATGGTTTATGACATCTTTAAACTTATATATATATTTATGAAAATGGTTATCTAAAATTAAATGCGTAAGTAAAGTAAAAGTAAAAAATTAGTACTTTGTAATACAAAGATACTCATTAAAATATTCATTTGTTTGTCTTGTAAACTGTTCTATAAATTAATAAAAAAAAACAATGAATAAATACAAAGCAGTGCGGCTTTAAATTTAAAATAAATCAAATTAATATACCGCTAAAATACTAAAAATATACCAAATTTTATATATGGAATATTTATATAATATTACATTTAAAATATTTCATAGAGTGCAAAACAGTGCAGATTTTTTTTAAATACACCAAATTAATATACTACAAACTCTAATTTCTGGTATATAAATATAATATTACATTCAAAAAATACTAAATGTTACCCGATTAAACTTGTTCATAAATTACTTCATTGGGTATTAACACAAAAAAATGTATATACATATCTCATTTACAATTTATAAAATGTTTAGCAAACATTATGGCAAAAATGATTATTCTAAATTCAATAAATTGTGGGATTAAAAAAAAAAATTACTAGTAAAAATTGTTAACATTTATTAGCTATAATTCTTATTACTAATTCTTCTTCATCTAAATTCAATCAAATTATGATTTCATAAATATTTATTTTATTAATCTGAAACATCATCAAATTAAATTTTTCGTTGAATTACTTTTTTACATTTGCTAATCGATGATGTGAAAGCGATAAATTAAAATGAGCTTTGTTTGATGGATGGCAGAGAAAATGAATGAACACCCTCGGAGCATTTGGCATATTTGGCATTGGGCTGGTTATTTATGTGGCAATTAGCATGCTGCATGCCCCAATGTGGCACTAGACGAGCAACATTTTAATGACCATTCAAAGCGCATTTCGTTGTTGGCACTTTATTTTTATTTATTTATATACAAGTTTGTCGAATACCGATTTGTTTGCTTTTGCCATTCAGATTGCCATTGCAATTGGTATTTGCTATTGTTATGGGGCTGGCCAATGCTTATCAAGATGTTTGGCCGCCGGTTCTAATTGATAGGGCGGGCACGCCCACCGAGCACCAGAGTGCCGCCCACCGAGGCAGCGTTCGATATTCGCGTGCTCATAATTTGCGTTGCGACTGAAACCCAAAAACCAATGCCCAAAGCTCGATAGTTCCCAACTGTTAAACTACTTAGTTGTCGACTAACAAATACTCTGTAAGTTAAGACTGGCAAATACATATGTGGAATAAGGAAATGTTCAAAGGTTAGTATTTAATATTAGAATGGTATTTTTAATACAGAGACTGGCAAATGTATTGAATGTGGAGTAAGGAAAAGTTGGAAAGATAAAATTGAATATTCAAATGATATTTTCCATAGATTAACTTAAAGAGTCCTTTATCAAAAAAAGAGACTGGCAAATTGATAGTTGGAAAGTTGAAAAGTTGGAAAGTTAGTATTTAATATTAGAATGGTATTTTTAATACAGAGACTGGCAAAAGCATTGAATGTGGAGTAAGGAAAAGTTGGAAAGATAAAATTTAATATTCGAATGATACTTTACATAGATTAACTTAAAGAGTCCTTTATCAAAAAAAGAGACTGGCAAATGTATTGCTAAGGAAAAGTTGGAAAGCTAGTATTTAATATTAGAATGGTATATTTAATACACAGACTGGCAAATGTATTGAATGTGGAGTAAGGAAAAGTTGGAAGGATAGTATTTAGTATTAGAATGAGATTTTACATAGATTAACTTAAAGAGTCCTTTATCAAAAAAAGAGACTGGCAAATGTATTGATAGGAAAAGTTGGAAAGTTAGTATTTAATATTAGAATGGTATTTTTAATACAGAGACTGGCAAATGTATTGAATGTGGAGTAAGAAAAAGTTGGAAAGGTAAAATTTAATATTCGAATGATATTTTACATAGATTAACTTAAAGAGTCCTTTATCAAAAAAAGAGACTGGCAAATGTATTGCTAAGGAAAAGTTGGAAAGTTAGTATTTAATATTAGAATGGTATATTTAATACACAGACTGGCAAATGTATTGAATGTGGAGTAAGGAAAAGTTGGAAGGATAGTATTTAATATTAGAATGATATTTTTCATAGATTAACTTAAAGAGTCCTTTATCAAAAAAAGAGACTGGCAAATGTATTGATAGGAAAAGTTGGAAAGTTAGTATTTAATATTAGAATGGTATTTTTAATACAGAGACTGGCAAATGTATTGAATGTGGAGTAAGAAAAAGTTGGAAAGGTAAAATTTAATATTCGAATGATATTTTACATAGATTAACTTAAAGAGTCCTTTATCAAAAAAAGAGACTGGCAAATGTATTGCTAAGGAAAAGTTGGAAAGTTAGTATTTAATATTAGAATGGTATATTTAATACACAGACTGGCAAATGTATTGAATGTGGAGTAAGGAAAAGTTGGAAGGATAGTATTTAATATTAGAATGATATTTTTCATAGATTAACTTAAAGAGTCCTTTATCAAAAAAAGAGACTGGCAAATGTATTGCTAAGGAAAAGTTGGAAAGTTAGTATTTAATATTAGAATGGTATATTTAATACACAGACTGGCAAATGTATTGAATGTGGAGTAAGGAAAAGTTGGAAGGATAGTATTTAATATTAGAATGATATTTTTCATAGATTAACTTAAAGAGTCCTTTATCAAAAAAAGAGACTGGCAAATGTATTGATAGGAAAAGTTGGAAAGTTAGTATTTAATATTAGAATGGTATTTTTTAATACAGAGACTGGCAAATGTATTGAATGTGGAGTAAGAAAAAGTTGGAAAGGTAAAATTTAATATTCGAATGATATTTTACATAGATTAACTTAAAGAGTCCTTTATCAAAAAAAGAGACTGGCAAATGTATTGCTAAGGAAAAGTTGGAAAGTTAGTATTTAATATTAGAGAATGGTATATTTAATACACAGACTGGCAAATGTATTGAATGTGGAGTAAGGAAAAGTTGGAAGGATAGTATTTAATATTAGAATGATATTTTTCATAGATTAACTTAAAGAGTCCTTTATCAAAAAAAGAGACTGGCAAATGTATTGATAGGAAAAGTTGGAAAGTTAGTATTTAATATTAGAATGGTATTTTTAATACAGAGACTGGCAAATGTATTGAATGTGGAGTAAGAAAAAGTTGGAAAGGTAAAATTTAATATTCGAATGATATTTTTACATAGATTAACTTAAAGAGTCCTTTATCAAAAAAAGAGACTGGCAAATGTATTGCTAAGGAAAAGTTGGAAAGTTAGTATTTAATATTAGAATGGTATATTTAATACACAGACTGGCAAATGTATTGAATGTGGAGTAAGGAAAAGTTGGAAGGATAGTATTTAATATTAGAATGATATTTTTCATAGATTAACTTAAAGAGTCCTTTATCAAAAAAAGAGACTGGCAAATGTATTGATAGGAAAAGTTGGAAAGTTAGTATTTAATATTAGAATGGTATTTTTAATACAGAGACTGGCAAATGTATTGAATGTGGAGTAAGGAAAAGTTGGAAAGATAAAATTGAATATTCAAATGATATTTTCCATAGATTAACTTAAAGAGTCCTTTATCAAAAAAAGAGACTGGCAAATTGATAGTTGGAAAGTTGAAAAGTTGGAAAGTTAGTATTTAATATTAGAATGGTATTTTTAATACAGAGACTGGCAAAAGCATTTGAATGTGGAGTAAGGAAAAGTTGGAAAGATAAAATTTAATATTCGAATGATACTTTACATAGATTAACTTAAAGAGTCCTTTATCAAAAAAAGAGACTGGCAAATGTATTGCTAAGGAAAAGTTGGAAAGTTAGTATTTAATATTAGAATGGTATATTTAATACACAGACTGGCAAATGTATTGAATGTGGAGTAAGGAAAAGTTGGAAGGATAGTATTTAGTATTAGAATGATATTTTACATAGATTAACTTAAAGAGTCCTTTATCAAAAAAAGAGACTGGCAAATGTATTGATAGGAAAAGTTGGAAAGTTAGTATTTAATATTAGAATGGTATTTTTAATACAGAGACTGGCAAATGTATTGAATGTGGAGTAAGAAAAAGTTGGAAAGGTAAAATTTAATATTCGAATGATATTTTACATAGATTAACTTAAAGAGTCCTTTATCAAAAAAAGAGACTGGCAAATGTATTGCTAAGGAAAAGTTGGAAAGTTAGTATTTAATATTAGAATAGTATATTTAATACACAGACTGGCAAAAGCATTGAATGTGGAATAATAAAGAGTTAGAAAGATAGTATTTAATATTCGAATGATATTTTACATCGATTAACTTAAAGAGTCCTTTATCAAAAAAAGAGACTGGCAAATGTATTGCTAAGGAAAAGTTGGAAAATTAGTATTTAATATTAGAATGGTATATTTAATACACAGACTGGCAAAAGCATTGAATGTGGAATAATAAAGAGTTAGAAAGATAGTATTTAATATTCGAATGATATTTTTCATAGATTAACTTAAAGAGTCCTTTATCAAAAAAAGAGACTGGCAAATGTATTGCTAAGGAAAAGTTGGAAAGTTAGTATTTAATATTAGAATAGTATATTTGATAGACAAAGTAAAGAAGGAAAAATGTAAAGCTAATATTTAATATTAGAATGATAATCTTAAAATATTAAGCTTAAAAGCTATGTATCGTAAAAAACGTGTTGTTTTTATAATAGTTATTATAGATTTATGAACCAAAAAAATGAATAGAAAAGCAAAAATCAGTCACCTAATTAACAAATTATGTTAAGAGCCATTTTTTGTATATATTTAAAATGTATAAATGATATATTAACAACAAAACGAAGCTGTCTTCTTATATTTAAATATTTTCCATATAAGTTCGGGTTCACTTTATGTTTTAGTCGCCTAATTTTGTGTGTGAACAACATTTAAGATAAATTTATAATAATTTTAGTCAAAATATGAAGCAGTCTTTTTCACACAGACAACCCTACTCACGAATTGAAAGTTGCGTGGTATCTCGAATAAAATCTACAAACACATTGTGTGCTAAACTATTAAATCAACTTGCCTATAGACGGGGGCTGGAGAGGATGGAGATGAACTGGCGCCGAGCGTAACCGGGCTCCAACTCCAACTCCAACTCGGACTCTGATTCCGATTATGACTCGGACTCGGACTTGAGGGAGGGAGGTGGAGAGGTTGGAGGGGTGGCGATTTGCACACAATTTCTTGGTAGTTGTTGGCGTGTCGATCGCTCATAATTCGCAGCCATGCGACATGCAAGCAAACAAAATCGAAAATTCAGCACGAACATTATCGATAAAATTGCCATTAAGTTGAGTTTGTGAACTTTCGCCCCGAAAACATTCCAGCAGCGGCTTTTCTTATCGATAGTTTGCATCGCGCGTCGCGTCGCGTCGCGCCAAAAACCTAAACCAAAACCAAACGCAACTCGCAACTCGATTTGGATGATGAATGACGAGCGATTAAACGGCCTAGATAGCCACGCTATAACCACCCCGATGGACGGGGCGGGGGGAGTGAGGGATAGAGGAAACCCCTCCCCCCTCCCCCTTTGCGATGTGGATATGGGCCAACAAACTAACCAACTAACTAACCCAACTCAGTTGGCTGGCAAATTAAGGGTTAAACTCTGATTTCAAAGCATTCCCCTATTCGAAGGGAGCAAGTGCAATTTCCCCTCTTACCTTGTTTCTCCTGATAGTGCATATCTTGATCCGATACACAACAATATTTGCATAAATGCAACAATAATAACATAGCATTAAATACTTCCAGGAATCTCAAAGCCTTATGAATCACTTTGAGTCGAGCGGGGAATGAAGAAAACTCTTAAAATTTTGACTGCCGAATTCTGATGGGAAATATGTAAGTTGGATTGATAATATTAAAAATTTTAAAGGATAAAGTAAGTTATACAAAAATTAAAATATATTAATGCATACATATAAATTAAACATTTAAACCAAGTAGATAACTCTTAAAATGTTTTCTACACAATTGAAACGTGAAATGGTTTCTATAAGTTGAATTGAATAATTTTCGAATGTTTATAAAAAATAGAAAAGAAAAAACTAAAAAAACTATTCAATAGGCTAGTTTTTTTACTTAAATTAAAATAATAAATTATCAAATCAATGACATTGTCTTCCTAAAACAAAAATTTCAGATGAAAGTTTATTTGCAAAAATTTATTTAAGAAATGTTTCGTATAAAAAATAATAAAAGCATACTGAAAACAAGCAAGCAAGCTACAGTTGAGTGTGCTCAAATAGTATGTTATTATTTTTAAAATATACCAAAATAATAAACTAAACAAGTAAGAAAGTTACAGTCGAGTGTGCTCGACTGTGAGATACCCGCTACCCATTTTGAATAAAAGCAAAATATTGCGGTATTATTTTCAAAATATACCGAAAATACTACAAAAATACTAAAAATATACCGAGCGGTATATTTGGTATATCGATATGGTACCACATTCAAAATATACCATAGACGGCACAATATACCACATTGTCGGATAAAGAAACTCAGACCCCCAGTAAGAAGGCGTTTTTGCCCATACAAAAGTATTTATTTAATACCTTCCACAATTTTTATCTGATCGCAATCAAATTTTCAGGAATCACAACTACTATAGTTGTTATTGTATATAGCTTTAAAATAACGCTTGCCACTCGATTTTTTTGATTTGCGGGGGGCGGAAGGGGGCGTGGCAAAAATTTGAAACAAACTTGATCTGCGTGCAAACATAAACAAAGGGTGTCGAGAAAAAATTATAGCTCTATCTCTTATAGTCTCTGAGATCTAGGTGTTCATACGGACAGACGGACAGACAGACAGACGGACATGGCTAGATCGACTCGGCTGTTGACGCTGATCAAGAATATATATACTTTACAGGGTCGGAGATGCCTCCTTCTACCTGTTACATACATTTCCTGCCGGCACAAAGTTATAATACCCTTCTACCCTATGGGTAGCGGGTATAAAAATACTAAATTATTCTGAGGGCTTTATTTGGTATATCGAGATACTATTATACTCGTATTCAAAATTAGGTATTTGAAACTCAAAAATTGTGAAAAATTGATTGAATAATTGATTTAAACTACAAATTAAAAGAGTTTTTAGATTAAAAAAAATGAATCATGTAGATTTCTATTTTTTGTATAGAAACATACACATATCAATCAATCAATCTAATAACCAATTCAGAATTTAAGAGGATGAGGTTCAGCGTAGAAAGAAGGTGAAAAATCTTAAGTGGTATCAAAGAAATTTCAATGAGAAATATTTCTAAATTAAAACTAAGATAATTATGAAAATTTAGTAAAACAAAAAAATTGCACATTGAAAACAGGAGGAAAGCTCCTAAGATGTTAATTATAAAATAGATATAGGAAACATTTCAGATTAACTATTAAAATATCAATGAAAATCACATATGGTAAAATGATTAAATATTATGAAGTGCATTCAAATTACAAATTTAATAAAGTTATAAAGTCATACAAAAGTACAAAATTTTCCAATTATTTTGAGACGTGCATTAAGATTTCTAGACTAGACTTTTATCATATCGATAATGAATTTAAAGGATATATGGATCTCTGCACTAAAAAAAAGATCAAGTTGTAAAATCAAGAGCATTCGTCATAAAAATTATGTTTTGAAATAAGACCACTTTGAAAACAAATTCTTTAAATTAAGCACATAAGTCGAACAAATACCAAATTTTCATATACCATATATGACACCAAAAGTTCTAGATTTGGGTTACAAAATTTCGCAATCCATAGTAAAATTCCTATAAAATTGTTATCTTGATTTCAGTGTTGAGCTGTTCGAATCATTCTCAATTGCAGCCTAAGAGTTGATGTCCTTGGTGCAAATTCTGCGGGAATCTATAATAAATATTTATATTAGAAAAAATGGTCAACGTACAAATTAATAAGTTAAAGCGCTAATTAAATCATAAAATGGAAAATTTGTATAAAAAAATAAAACAATGAAATATAATATAGTATTTTTCTTATCTTATAACAAGATTTTCGGTTTACAAACATCTTGATATTAATAAGAACTTGGGTCTTATACTAAACGTTCTTCAAATTAAGATGTGTTTTTAACATTATGATTTTCATGTTCTTGACGTACTTTTGAGACTAAAATTCTTTGTATTTAGACCAAAATCTTGATTTTAGAACATTATTTTTCTGTGTAGTCTATAGACTTATTAATTGGATATTGAATTCAAATGATAGACAGATTTCTGCGATCTATTGAATGAGTATGGAGTATCTAAGCCATCAATCATTCTTAAATGATGTGGTTATTGAAATTTTTGCTTTTTATAGTTGAGTTGAGTGAGTTGTGTGGAAATCGGGTCAATTGCGCTTAAAGATATTGACTGCTTGTGTCGTGCTTGTATGTGGATAAACTTATTGTGTATTTCCATGACATTTTCCATTGCGAATAACACTATTAAATGGATTTACGTGCGCCACGCAATCTGCATACATAAAATCCTTGATATGCTTCGTCCGATATACAACTATACAACTCGACCCGCCTTTTGCCCAGCGCCTGAAACTATGCAATGTGGCACACACACACAAAAAAAAAAAAATATATAATACGAGCGGAAAAAATTCATAAAGCATCTAACCACATGCTGGAAAGAGGAAATCAACTCAACTCAACTCAACTCAAGTGGTTGGGTGGTGCGCCAATAATTCAATTCAATCATGCAAAGTGCCCCCCGTTCAAAGAGTGGAAAGAATGAAGGCGAAGTACTATGACGAAATTTCAAAAGCTGAGCAAATGAAGTCATTTGCATGCATGACAATTGTTATTGCATATACATATATACTATATATAATTCTTTTTCTTTTTTTTTGGCGCACGCGCTAATACTAAAATTGACAAAATGCCGTCGAACAGAAGTCTCATAAAAACAGCGAATTTCCCATTTCTGACTGCCCCCTCCCCCTCTCCCACCCCCTCTCCCTCGTTCTTGTTCCTCTTCCCTAGGCGAACACACTCACAAATCGAACTACCCTTTTTTATAAGCAGAAAAGTCTGAGGCTGAAATTTATGCCCCGCGGCGGCATAAAAAACTATAAACGTCTATAAAAAAGGGCAATAAAAATGAATTGGCGACAAAAGCCGGATATATGAAAATATGTTAGCCCAATATCCATATATCCAAAATATGAACAAAGCAAAGAAAAAAACTCGTAACGAAAGAAATATTTGCATAAATATTTTGTCGATGTTTTTGAGTGTGTTTTAAGGAACAATTACTCTACATTACTCAATGAGTTGTGAAATGCAAATGTTGCAAACAAAGTATTTGAAAATAAAGTAGTAAAATAAATCGAATGTTAAATTTATTAACAACATACATATAATAATTGAACGTCAAGAAGAGGGAAATTAAAGTTTTTTAAACCTATAAAGTGAAAGGAATCACAAAACTTCAGGAGAGATTTTAATTGAATACGAAATATAGCACTTGATATATTTTTTTTAAATCCAATAAAGTTATTAAAAGATTAAGCAATATTTATTTAGCTATTAAATAAAACTCATATATTGACAAAATTGTTTAAAGCATAACTAAACTAATTTATGCAATATATCAAATTAATATACCCCAAAAATACTAATACGATGGCAATATTTGGTATATTAACTACTGCATATGAAATATACAAAAGAATATAATATGTGCGAGATTCAGTATAATTTTGGTATTAATAATATACCGCAATAATACTAATATATAAGAACGAAAATAATTGGTATATTGATATACTGCTATATTCGAAATATACCAATAAGTCCCCAATAAACTATATTTGGTATATTTTCAGTATATCTACGGTATATTAATTTAGTATATTTTAGAATTAAGACTAAACTGTTTTACTTTTTCGGGTCGCAGATGCCTCTTTCTCCCTCCATCATACATTTACTTGCGAAATAATTGGAATATTAAAAATATAAATAAATAGATTTTAAGTTAAATAAATATATTATTATAATTGTTTGAAGATAAATACAATTAAAAATGAGAAATCAATACATTGTTTTTGGTAAAAGAATTACTTGAAATACAAATGGATTAATGCATGTATATTATAATAGCTCACTTTTTGCATGCGAATGTTTAATGTTAGCACAGTATTTAGTTCTGGGAACACAAAAATGATTCCGCATGGTCATTAGCATTACCGACAAATCGAACTCGTTTCGGTTCGTTTGGCTTCAGTTTGAGTTTGAGTTTCAGTTTGAGCAGGCCTATGACAGGACTCAACACGCCCAGAGGTGCAGTCGATGTCCGCCTGATGTTGCCTTTGACATTTGATGAATTACGCGTACCAAAAACAACAAAAACAACAACAGCAATGGCAACAGCAACAAGGGCAACAATTGTCAACTATCTAATTAGACTGGGACACTTTTTTATTGCACCAAAGTCGCCCTTTTTTCTATTTTTTTCCTGTATTTTTTTCTTTTTTTTTTGAGGTGTGTCCTGGCGCCTTTTTCACACCATGCGATCCACATGGTGTTAGCTGCTGTTGCTGTTGCTGTGGCTGCTTTTCTTTCTAATTAATTAATTAGCTTGATGACAAAATAAACGCGCTGCGCTCCGAGTCGCTGATGAGCGCTGACGAATCAAAAAAAAAAAACAACAACAAACAAAATAAGAACACATACTCGTAAATAAGGAAAAATAAAATGAAAAATTACAATAGAAACGAGAGTAAAAATCAATAGTTCGCTTCCCTTTCCCACTCCTCGACTCTTGCCATTAGCCGTTTATCATTTGCGGCTCATAACTTTGTGCAATATGCAGAAGCAACAACAACAATAGCTGAGACACCCCCATGACAGCTGTCCCCCCCCCCCCCCCCCCTCCTAGTCCCCATTCCCCATTCCCATCCCTTGCCACAGCAGCATGTGAAAATGCAAAGCTGTCAATGAGTTATGTTTGGCGCTATCATAAAATTTGACAGTGCTGGCAGGGGGCTTTGCTTCAGTTTGTTTCAGTTTGGTTCGGTTTGGAAGTTTCTCCATATGCAAATATATTTCGGGTTCTGTTCAGTCTTCTTCTTTCCTCCACGTATGCTATACAAAAGCAGCCCCAAGGGGATGGATGACGCGTGGGAGGAAGCCATCGACGAAGACGACGACGAAGACAACAGACGCTGAGCGGGGGTGGCAAGCGGAAGCGGAAGCAAACATTTAACAAAGTCGTGGCAAATACGAAATCGAAAGGATTGACTCCAAGAGTGTGTGTGTGTGTGTGTGTGTGTGTGTGTCTGTGTGTGTTTATCGAGTGAAAGTGCTGGCAGCTGAGCCGCTTAACAGATATAAATCAGTGACGTCAGTTAAGCCTGATGGAAGGCAACAAAATAAAAAAAGAAAGAATATAAAGAAACTCTGAACACTGATTGCCCAACATATGCCAAGATACGACATTATTAGTTACATATATTCCACATACACATATATGTAAATTTCTATATTCATTTTTAAAAGCATTGTAAATATCTGTAATGTCAGCTTTGAATTTAATATACAGTATTTTCATTATTTTTGAATTCCAATGAGAAGAAGATTTTCTTGTTTTTTTGATATTGAAAAACTGTCTACAAATATTGCCTGAATATAACAAACAGTTAAGTTCATATATGTTGTATTTAATCGTTGTAAATAAGTATTATTTTCATGAGATACTTTACGGGTAGCTCGATACCTTAGCATATTCGAGAGTTTACTGAATAACACAAAATACCAAAAATGAGAAATACTTTAAAATAAGTTAATTACTCAATTTGTTTTATATATTTACATCAATTTATACTTTAAATTTATCTTTTAACTGAAGAATCTACATAACATAAAAAATACCTTAATATGACTAACAGAAAATTAAAAACAAGAAAATATACCAACGTATTGCACCAAAATACTGATAATATTATGATAATATACCAATATTATATGTAAATTATACCATGAAGTGGAAAATATACCAGATTGTCGACCAATGCAGTCTATATATATATACCAAATTAATATACCACAAATATATTTAAAAATATAATATCAAAATTTACATTTGGTATATAATATTAGTATTGATTACATGTAAAAATTACAATTACCTACAAAATTTACAAGATTGTCAACCAAAGCAGTTAAAAAATATACCAAATTAATATATCAATACACTGAAAATTTACCATAGAATATACTTGGTATATTGGTATAGTATTACATGTAAAACATACAATGGAGTGGAAAATATACCAGATTGTCGACCAAGACCACAAAAATATTAAAAATATATCAAAACATACATTTGGTATATTATTATTGTATTACATGTTAAATATACCATTGACTGCAAAATATACCAGATTGTCAGCCAAAGCAATTAAGATCTGTAATAAGGAGGCGAGTTTGTCCATACAAAAGTATTTCTTATATTGAGAAATGTGCTAACTTCGAAAACAAGATAGGAATCCAAAGCATACATCAAAAATTTCGAAGAAGTGGTCATGTGCAATGTCCTGACTTGAAGCCAATTGAAAATATAAAACGATGCAGCTTCATCTCGCATGGACAACCTTGAAAAGCGGGTTCAACACGAATGAAGATGAATTCGAAAACAATATTATTTAAAAAATGTTAGATTGTTAAAATTGCCATATTGCCAATAATTTCCAATAAAGGTTTTTAGACAAAATATATTTTATTACTTATTAAAACTTTGTGAAAAGTGCAAAATTAAGTTTATGCGGTTTATTTTTCGGTTTTACTTTATAACACTTTGAATTCTTCTTTATCTTCATTTTATTTTGTTTAGAATATATATTGAATAAAATAAAAGACAATTTTGGGTTTACTTATGTGATTCTGATTTTATGAGTGACGAAAGTGAGAATCGTGAAGATACACTCAATTTTACTCGCCACTATTTCATCTTATATTCAACAGGTGATTGCTGCAAGTGTTGCAAGTTAGCAAAGCCACACACAACAATTATAGCAAGAACAACAAAACCGAAAAACAACACACATAAACACACACACACACACAGGCTCACTTTGCGAATCGCCATTTCGATTGCAGTCGAACAAAGCCCCAACAAGTACTTTATGCAACAATAAAATTCAAATGGTGCAGCATGCAACTCAGAACTACTTTCTGTCTATGTGTGTATGTGTAAGTGTGTGTGTGTGTCTGCTGTCCGTTTACATATTTAGCAATTTTCGCACTTATTTTTGAGTATTATCGAAAAAGTTTTCCCATCATCGAAACAAAAACGGCAATTGGCAAAGCAACGCACGTTGTTGCTACGTGTGTCAGTTGAGTTTGAATCCATACACACACACACACACACACACATGCTCACATGTGGACAGCAATTCACACATTTTGTGGAAAGTGTTGTTGCTGCGAGGGCAAATAATAAAGCAAAAACATATCAAAATGTTTATTGGCAAATTTTTGAAAAGTGCTTTGGCAATTTTCACGTGCGCTTTGTAATTGTTATTGTTGTTGTCAGCCCATTTGCATTATTGCAGCACGATTGCGATTATATGGTAAGCATGCTTCATTATCATAATAATTTCATGGCGTATCCCATAAATTGTATTCTGTGACACTGGATAATTATTATTATTCAAGTTATTGAATAAGAAAATTGAAGAGAACTCAATTGTGAGTATTACAATTATTATTATTATTATTATTATTATTATTATTATTATTATTATTATTATTATTATTATTATTATTATTATTATTATTATTATTATTATTATTATTATTATTATTATTATTATTATTATTATTATTATTATTATTATTATTATTATTATTATTATTATTATTATTATTATTATTATTATTATTATTATTATTATTATTATTATTATTATTATTATTATTATTATTATTATTATTATTATTATTATTATTATTATTATTATAGTTATAGCACTCCCATTAACTCTTACTCATCTTAAATAACATCAATTACATTGTATTTTAAAAGATTTTAATATTATTTTTATCCATGAGCATCTTAAAATTACATATTATATTATTTTAAGTTCTTACTATTCTTATGTTATTATTTATTGTTTTATTAAAACTTGTATTAAAATCAGTTTACAAAGTTTATATTATTTTCAACTTATATTTTCTCATTTATCATTTTAACTTCATATGCATTTTGAACTCAAAAAAAGGAGCAAAAATAGAACAAAATGAGTTCGAAATTCTGAGAAACTTTGTTAATCTTAATACTTTGCGCACTGACAATTAGCACCTGGGCCAACACTTGATGTCTGTTCTGTTTGTAAGCCGCCCGAGTAATGTTTTGTTTTTTTTTTTTTTTGGCCAACTGTTCATTTTACTGTTGGGCTTTGCGTAGAGGGGAATCCAATTGTAAATTGAGATTGCCATTGTCAGTCAGGTCGCTTTAACGCCTTAATTAGCCCTGGAGCCACACCAGCGATCAGCGAAACACCACCAACCACCGCATCAGCAACAGCATCAGCATCAGCAAACACCACATTCACTTTCACCTCCACCTGCAATGGCAAACATATAGAGAATACAAGAATATTCTATTCAAAAAGCAGCTCAAACCAGCCCAGCGAATTACCTATGAACTTTTTTTAAACACATTTTTTATCCATATTATCAAACGAGAAGCATTTGAGCTGCGCAATCTGCGACTAGGCGATGCTCTTTCATTTGGTTTTGACAAGAAAATATTAAGCTAAAATAAACTTAAAATTCTTGAGACATAGCTTACACGTTGCTATAGACAATTTAAAATTCTTCTTATTATTAAAAATGAATACATAAAATAATAATTCTTTTGAAAACCTTTTTAATTTAATTCTTTCTTCAAACGATTTTTAGTTAATTGTTGTTATTTTATTTCAGATATTTTTGAAAACATTTTCAATTCAATTTAATTTTATATCTTAGATTATATAAGAAATAATATAAGAATTCTTTTGCAAAGTTCTTCAATTTAATTCTTTGTTAAAAAGATTTCTTGAATAGTAAGTTAGCAATTTTGAATAATTTTTCAATGTCAACAAAGTAGCAACTTTTTATTTATTATAGAAATATTTTTGAAAACCTTTTTTAATTTATCCAAATTTTTTGTTAAGTTCGAAATTATAAATAATTTTTCATTAAATTATATTTCATCAAAACAGAATTTATTTTAATTTCTGAATATTTTTGTTCGCAACACATTTATTAAAAATTCAAATTTTGTCAAAAAAAAAAGTTTAAATTGTTGAATTTGCATCTCAAAAATGTATTTAATATTTCTTCAGTTTTTATTTTAAAGAAGCGTATTTAGGTCGACTTGTAATTTTCATAACAAAAAAAAAAAAAAAAATATTCCCAAAAATTACCGAAAAAATATTCATTTCGTTTTTCTGATAATTTTTGTGCTTAGCTCTCGTGTCTGTTGTTGCTGTCGTTGTTGTTGGTGTTGTTGGCGTTGTTGTTGTTAATTTATAAAAAACGCTTAAGGCTGGCCAAGGGGCTTGGAGGCGTGGACAAAGGTGAGGCCAAGTGTCGCTCTCGGGGTAGAGGCAAATGAATCAGGGAAGGAGAAGCTGATGCTGAAGCTAAAGCGGATGCTGATGTTGATGGTGGTGTCGCCGATGGTCGATGGTCGATGTTGTGCTGTGCTGTGGTGCAGTGCGGTGGTGGTGGCTTTTATGAGTGTGCCCGGCAAAAAACTTCAAACGAGATAAATACAATTTCCATTAGGCTTCGCGGAAAATCCCTCGAACCACATTCATACTTTTCTCATGTTTTTTTTTTTTTTTTTTTTTGGTGTTTTTTCTGCTGTTTTTACACAAAAATTTGTTGTTGCTGTTGCTGCTGCTTTTTGGTTCGTATTGATTTTAGGGCTTTTTCACAGTTGTTGGCCAAGAGTCCCCTTCTCTCCCTTCTCCTTCTCCTCCTCCCCTCTGGCTGGCATCTTCCTCGTCTGTTTTACGTTAATTTTTTAATTGTAAATATTGCCTAGGGTCGCATTTTTCATCTGCTGCCTCGCATATACTATATACCCATAAGGTTCATAATTTCTTGCCTACATCGAGTCCACCTTCCCCCCCCTCTCTTTCTCTTTCCACTTTGTTTACATAATTTGTACGTTACAACGCGTACACGAAACATTTTTTGGGCTACTTTCGCTGGCATTTTTTTAATAGATTTTCTTGCGTTTTTTTTTTTTGCGTTTGTGTCTTTTCCTTTTCTGCTCTCTCTGCGGTGGGAAATGTGCACAGTTGCTGTGGACAGAATGGAAGGAGTCTGGGTTCAGCTTGATTAGGTCCACAGTTGTGAGTTCAATTAAATTTTACACTTAGCATTGCATTTGTAGCCTCGGTAACTGGAAAGTGGAAAGAGGGGGAAATGGCTGAGCTAATCATTTCGGAAATAGAAATCTGAAGAAGCATGTTAACAGAGAAAGAGAGGGGAGTGAGGAGAGTTTCTGTGCTCTGCTCGATTATTTTTATGTTGATTGCCATTTTTATGACTGTGCTCGCTAATTGCAAACTATTGGCCCCCAAATGCCAAGCACACACACACAGACACACTCTCTACACACACGCAGCTCCAACATTATTATATAATAAACTAGGGTTATGGCAACGGACGCCTATCTGCAGTTCCGTTAAGTATTAGAACTTATGACAGCCCCAGCAATTTGTGCCAAACGAGCAGAGCAACCAACGAACAAAAAAATATATACTATATAAGAGAGAGAGAGTGAAAGAGCCGAGAAACGATTGCAAACAAATAAAATGCGATGCGTGAGACTTTCTTTCTGTGAGTGGCAGACACAAAACACAACACAACGCAACACAACACAGCTGAGAGCACAGGAAACGGACTAAACGAGAACTTAACTGGGGAGCATCAATGTTGTAAATCCTTGAATTTATAGATTTCCTCCCTCCACCTCCACCCTCTTCTCTCTCTCTCTCTCTCAGTGAACACAACTTTTCTTTCGTTGCCATAACAGGCTCGAGACAACGCGACTCGACTCTGGCATCGATGCCAGCATATTGGAGCAGTTGTCTCGTACATAAACAATAATAAAAATAAAAAAAACCATAGAGCAGAAGTCATATGAATTGCTCTGAGTGCGTGTGTTTGTTTCCGACAACAGCAGCAAAAGCAGCCGGGACAGTAAATTTGTTTAGTATTTTCATATGCGATTTTCCAGTATTCAGCTGCACTGCGAAAAACTTAATATTAATATTTATAAAGTCAATTCATAATCAAAGAATTCATTTTTAAATACAAAACAAGATCTTTATTCAATCCCGTTTCAGTTCACAATATTTACAGAATGAGACGTTCTTAAATCTTAAACGACTATTAAATCACATTTGAAAATAGCAAGCACTGAATATAATATTATATATAAAAATAATAATTCTAAATAAAAAATAAAAAATTAAATTAAATGACTTCTGTTATATGTATAATTGAAGCGTATTTAATTTAAAAACAATAAAGAAAGCTCGAGTCGATTGTGCTCGACTGTGAAATACCCGCTTCCTAAATAAAACCAAAATACTATTCATAAAATATACCAAATTAATATAACTAAAAATATCAAAAATATACATAAGGCTATATTTGGTATATTGATCAAATAGTATATTCAAAATATGCCAGATTGCCCTCCAAAGCAGCTAAAACAAAAAAGAGTTGAAGTCGGCGTAATTTGCCAAACTAAAGTATTTCATAAATAACTTTTACAATTTTTATCATTTCTAAGGAATCATAAATATTATACTATGTATAGTTATTATTGTCTGTGTGTCTACTTACAAAATTACGTATATTCGGTTATAAAAACACGCTTCAAATTATGCGGACATGAATCAAGAACAAAGTCACTTAATTTTTCTCTTAGGGTACTTCATTATTCAAAAACTACTTTAAAGGATTCTACTTATTGGAAGTGTTGCGCCTTGTCATCATTATTGACATTCTTGTCATCTTTGTTTTTCGATGAAAGGCTTCTACATAAGCTAATTATATTTGGATTGAATTGCACATTTGAAGTTGGCATATACAATAATAATAATAATCTTTCAGGTTCATAAATTAGTGAATAGATGAAAATTGTGCGAAATAATTTTGTATGTCAGATGCTTTGGTTGACAATCTGGTATATTTTGTACACTATGGTATATATTGTTTGTATTAGTATATATTTTCGTAATTTAGTATATTCGGCTATTTTTACACCAGCTATGGTATATATTGTTGGTATTAGTATATATTTTCGTAATTTAGTATATTCGGCTATTTTTACACCAGCTACCCATAGGGTAGAATGGTATTATAACTTTGTATATTTTTAGTATTTTTATGATGTATTAATTTGGTATATTTTAAAATTAACACCGCACTGTTTTGAACTGGTTATTTATACACAATGGGTATCGGGTATCTTAGAGTCGTGCCCACTCGTCTGTAGATTTCTTACTTGCTTGATGTATTAATTTGGTATATTTTCAGAATAATACCGCACTGTTTTAATTTTACTTAAGTTTCATAGCGGGTATTTTGAAGTCCTGGACACTCGACTACAGTTTTCTTGATTGATTCTCATTGATAGAATTCTTTATTCTTCTTCTTGTATTCATTATGATTTGGATGAAAATACTTATTTTTAACGTTTACTTTTGACTGCTTTTTGTTAAATCATTTTATTGTACTTTATTTTAATATCCTTCTTAGTTGTCATTCAATTTTTTTAAAGCTTCATTCATTTTTCTTCGACTGGTTATTTCACATTCATTTCAATATTTTGTTCAGCCAATCTTCGCGAGTTTCTTCATCAGTTTCTTCCCTAAGCAGTGTCCTCAAGGCAGCTGCCGCACATGTGAAGGTCAAGTTATATAAAGGAAAAGGCGCTTTTCTTGATCAGAGAGGCTGGAGGATGGAAGATGGGTTTGGGGTGGTTCGAAGCATTGTCGTTGTCGCTTTTTGGCTAATGAAAAAGAAATAAAAGTGTCGAGTGCATTATTGCCCACACATGTATGTATGTGTGTCTCTCTGTCTGTGTATGTGTGTGTGTGTGTGATACTCCCTGGTAATTGTTGAAACCATTTTAGTACTAGCGGCAACTGTCTGTCGTCCAGCGCGTGTTACGTGCCATGTCCTTGTCCTCGTCCTGTTTCTGTTTCTGTCTTCGTATAACTTCGCTCTCACCTCCTCTCCCTCCTCTCCTATCTCAATGTCCTGGTTGTGCCCCGTCCCTGGCGGCTATTATTTTGCACTTACTATAACATGCACATAAATATTTTTGCCTGGTCCAGCGTCTGTGGCTATTTTATTGATACTAACGCACACACACACACAGAGAGAGACACACACACACACAGAGACACATACTCGTGAGTTGGGCCATAAAAGGAGCTGAGCCTCTTCCCCAACTCGGTCCGCTGTCATTGCCTTCTTTGTATGTGTGTGTGTATGTGTGTGTGTGTTGTTTTTATTGTCGCCTCTCCGGCGAATCTCTGTCAAGAAGCAATAATCATCAATTCTGATTTTTTGGCAAGACTTCTTCGTCTTCTTCTTCTTCATCGTCCTCGTCGTCTTTTCGACTTCCCCATTGATGCCGCCGCGCGACAATTTGATTTCAAATTGATTATTATTTATGCCATTTTATGTCAGCCATTTGCCATTTGCCACTCCCCTCTTTCCGCCCCTGCTAATTGTGTTCGCCCATCGCATAGCTTTCAGTTACAATGTTTTCTCTTAAAATCATATATTGATGCTTCTCAATGCTCGCAATGAAATATTATTTACATTTTTATAACGCAAAAAGAGTGTAATTATGAGGAGTTATAATGACGATAAGTAGAACCTTTAAAAAAAAAGTTATTAAACAAAATATTTTATTCATCAATTGCATATATAGATATCGTTGATAACATTATATAATATTATTAATTGGTATACAAATTAAAGAATATAAACCACGTCTATTCTAAATCATCTATTAAAAAGAAAAAAAAAAAAACAAAAAAGAAAGGTGAACTCGAGTGTGTAAGATATCCAAAAATATTCTAAAAAATATACCGCAAAATACTAAAATATACCGAATGCTAGATTTGGTATTTCGATATTGTAGAGTACAAAATCTAACAGACTGTCAGCCAAAGCAAGTAACACATGATTGCAGTAGGCGTTTTTTGCCATACAAAAATATTTCTTAAATTTAGCTGATTATAACCAAATATAAATACTATAGTTATTATTATTCGTATCAATAAATTAGAAATCTACAGTCGAGTAGATGTTACCGACTAACAATAAAACCATATTTTGAAAATAACCCTAAAATATATCAAATGTGATATTTGGTATATCGATATAGTACAACATTCAAAATATATCAGATTGTCAGCCAAATTAATATGTATATTGTAATTATTATTGTATATACTGAAAAACGCGGCAGTAGCTTTAAAATTATACTTTGCTATTCGATTCTTTTCGATTTACAAGGGCAATAGTGGGCGTGACAAAAAATGAAGCTAACTTGATCTGCTACCCATTTTGAATAACAACTAAACTGTGTGGTATTATTCTTAAAATATACTAAACATTATTTGGTATTGAGTAATACTACATTCAAAATAAACCATAGAGTACAAAATATTTCACATTGCCACTTAAAGCTAGCTAAGACTCGTAGTAAGAATAGAGTGTTATATCGCTATCTCTTATATGTAGTTTCTGAGATAGACGGACGGACGGACGGACAGACGGACATGTCTTTATCGTCTCGTCTGTTGACGCTGATGAAGATTTTCAATCGATTGCGGTATTGTCTTTATAATATACCAAATGAATATACGAAAAAATCTTTATAATGTACCGAAAGCTATATTTGTTATAACATTATACTATTACATTCAAAATATACCATAAAGTTCCAAATACACCTGATTCTCAAGTAAATCCAACTTTTATCTGATTCCAATTTGTCATAAGGAATGTAGTTGTTACTGTTAATACTAAAAATAGCTTTCAAGTTGTGTTAGTTAATTTTTTGATTTGATAACTTGATTTGATTAAACATCAGCTTTAAATTACAATGATTATTAATTCATAATTGATGTCAATAATGTTTGTTTACAAGTATTTCAACAGTTTCTTAAATATAACAATCGAAGTCAATATTTACATTAATTAAATTATTACAGAATCCTTTCTTCTAGAAATTTTAATTAAATAAATTTAAAGCATATTCAAAAGAATAAATTTATTTTCCATATCTTTTTTATTATATGTAGTACAAGGATTGGAATATATATATATATATAACATATATATATATATAACAATCAATCTGTTAAAGAGTTTTTTGCCAACTAAATTGACAAGGAACAATTAATATTTAAGCTAATATAAAAAGTCCGCTGTTGATTTGTCTTGAATTTGATGTATTGCCAACCGAAAAGAAAAGCTTTTTATTTCGTTTAAAATCCGATGGTGACAAAAAACTGGTTCAGATTGAAGTTCGAGTTAAAGTTGAGCTTGGAATCCAGGTTGTGTCTGAGGTTGAGGCTGAGGCTGAGGCTGAAGTTGAGGTTGAGGCATTTACTCGCCCACCTACGCGATGTGACGTTGAGTTAAATTACTTAATTTTAATTTCTCGTAGGCGCTGCTTAATCAGCAACTATTAATGCTGCACTTTACTTATTTACGAGCTCCAAATGACTTCCATTGAGTCGAAGAAGTCCGAGATGGACTGAGGCTGTGTTGTGTTGTGTTGTGTGTCTGAAGCGTGGGCGTTTCTCTTGGCTCCTGTGCAGTGATGAGTCAGATTTGTAATTCAAGTTTTAAATTCTTCGCTTTTCTGTTACTCAATTGAAAAACTCTCTCTCCTTGCAACCTGATTCCAGTTCCAAACATATATCAAGCCATCATCAGCATTCATCAGTCTTGTCTGTCTGTCTGTCTGTCCGTCCTTGAGGGGATGCTGTCGTTGCTGTTGTTGTTGCCCACAGTTTGTCACACTTAATTAAAGAAAATTTTAAGCACTTTAGATGTCAATTTGTGCCCACTTTTCGACGCGGCCAATGCGATGACAGTTGCCAGTTTCCAGCAAACTGAACCGAAGGCAAATGGACACCGGCCAACAACAACAACAACAGCAACGAAAAAAAAGAAAACGAGAGTCGAAAAAAATTGACTGAGCAAAAAAAAAAAGAAAGAAAGAAACGGTTTAATTAAGTTGAAACCCTTTCGTGCGTACCAAGACCGTTCTCTCCCCTCTCCCCTCGTCACCAACGTTTTTCCTTCAAGTGGCTCAAGTGGCCAAGCAAAGAGCCGACGGCGAGTCACTTGGGTCGCACCCGTTGCCCCAATTCACCCCCTTTCCCCTTTTCCACCTTCCCTTCATGCATCTTTGCATCTTCCACACAGCTGCGGGCGAACTGGGCGTGGCTTGTGTATTAATTTCCAAGGTGTTTGCCATGCCAAGCTGTTCCACTTCTAATATAACAAAACAGAAAAAAAAGCGAAAAAACAGAAAAAAATCAGCGTAATTAAAAATCAAATGATTTTTCTTGCCCCCCTTCCCGCCATCACGTTGTCCCTCAACGACGACAGAAAATATCTTCATTAATTTTGGTCAGCCTTTTGCTGCTGCTGCTGCATCTGCTGGTGGGACTGATTTTTTTGTTCCTTTCTCGGGTGGTTTTTCCCCCATTCACAATTGAATGAATGCAGCACAATTTTTAACTCATTAATTGGTGTGGGCAAACCCTTTTCATTATTTTCGTTCGCCTTTCGCTTGCCGCATTTGGCGGCATCCTGCGCCAAAAAATACAACAAAAAAAAAAACCGAAAAAATAGCAGAAGACCGAAGAAATGTCCTGAATAGCAAGAGCCAAGTGATTTATTTGTTTAATCCTTTTCATTTCAAAGCGATTTGTTCAGTCTCTCAGTGTTGCTACTTCAAATGTTGCTGATTAGAAATGAAAAAGACGTCGATGAAAAGCAACAAGACGACTTAAAAAAAAAATCAACTAAATGAGGAAAAACGAATGGAAAAGTTTGCCAAAGTATTCTCTTGCCACTTGAGAAGCTTTCATCGAGACAAGCAGCTCAATTAGATTCACAAGTCAAGACTCGAGTGTCATTCATTGCCAAAGTTGGCTTAATTGATGCGTTAACTCTGATCTATGAATTGACGACAGCAGCAATCGATGTTAAAAAGTTAATTTGCCTTTTCGCTAGGCAAATGTTCTATTTAATGAACGAAAATTGATTGTCTTAGATTTAGTATTTCGTATTTCGTATTTAGCATTTAGTATTTAGTATTTAGTAATTAGTATTTAGTATTTAGTAATTGGCATTTAGTATTTAGTATTTGGTATTTAGTATTTAGTATTTAGTATTTAGAATTTAGTATTTAGTATTTAGTATTTAGAATTTAGTATTTAGTATTTAGCATTTAGTATTTAGTATTTAGCATTTAGTATTTAGTATTTAGTATTTAGTATTTAGTATTTAGTATTTAGTATTTAGTATTTAGTATTTAGTATTTAGTATTTAATATTCAGTATTTAGTATTTAGTATTTAAGATTTGGTATTTAGTATTTAGTATTAAGTATTTAGTATTTAGTATTTAGTATTTAGTATTTAGTAATTAGTATTTATTAATTAGTATTTAGTATTTAGTATTTAGTATTTAGTATTTATTAATTAGTAATTAGTAATTAGTATTTAGTAATTAGTATTTAGTAATTAGTAATTAGTATTTAGTATTTAGTATTTAGTATTTAGTAGCTAACATTTTAGTGACTTTATTTAGAATAATTCCTACATTACCTAACAAAGCTTATCTGATTTCACATATATAAATCAACTTGTTAATCGAAGCTTCTCTTCACCCATGAGCATCTTTGCAGTCAGACGAAGAGCTCAATTAGATGGCAAAGAAAAAGACAAGACAAAGAGCTCAATTAGATCTAAGACTAAAGAGTTTCCCGTAAGGAGCTTAATTGATTCGTTAACTTTGATCGTTGATCGCAGATCGCTGATGACTGTCATCTCACTCTCTCTCTCTCTCTCTGTCTCTCTATCTCTCTTGCTCTGAATCGACAAGGTCTGATCGCTGAGGATCGCTGACCGATCCAATGTCTGGCAACTTGTTTAGCTGATTTTAATCCGCATTCGATACGGTAACAATTTTTACCTCATCACCCCGACTACCAATCAAGGGCCACTCAGGGAGGAAGGCGGGAGGCGAGTTGCGGAGCTTTTGACACTCGCATAACTTCCGATTTAATCCCAGCGCGTGAACCGTCGTCGATCCATCCGCTGCTTCTTCTTCAGCTTCTTCGGTCTTCGGTCTTCAGTCTTCAGTTTTCTCTCTCCTTGCTCTTGGCAATCGTCTGAGTTATGCGCTTCTGTGCGTTGTCGTATTTTGTAAGCTTTTACGCGCCGGCTACCACAGATCAGACAGATCTTACTCTTCTTCTTCTTCTTCATCGTTTGGTTGGCGATCTCTCGCTCACTCAGAGACTCGTCGTCAGCGTTGTTGAAGCGATAAAAGATCAATTTAGTTGCGCTACAGTCGCTGATTTAAATCCGATCATTGCACGACGATTTGATGCAAACTGAAACATGCACATGGAATTTGCAATTATCGAACATCAAAGGCGACTGTTTCCCTCTCTTCGTGCTTCTCTTCCCTTCATCACTCTTCTCAATTCTTCTTCAGTCTCAGTTTCAGGGAGCAGGCACAACAGCAAATAATCGCCAGCTATTGTTGCCGCTGTTTTTTTTTCGCTATGGCTTTGAACGTGTTTGTGATCAGCTTGCAGACAGATTTCTGACTTATTAAAAGACGCGACGGGAACTTAAGTGAGAGCAGAAAGAGTTGTGAGCAGACTTGAGTATTCGCCTAGCTCAATAGCAGGCAATTCTTACATAGCTATCAAAATGCTTAAATCATCCGATTGCGCTCTCATTCTTGTCGATTTCAACTAAACTAGATTCAATTGAATTGTTTTTCATTTTATATGTGAAGTTTCTTGTGTTTTAGTAAAAGAATCTGACAAAGAAGTTATTTTGGTTGAAATAGACAAAAGATGTATCTTTGTGTAAGAAGTTGTATTGGAAATACTTTTGTAGGGGCAAAAACGCTCCTAGGGATCATAGTTACTTTGCCTGACAATCTGGTATATTTTGCACTCAATGGTATATTTTGAATATGGCACTATATCAATATAACAAGTATAGATTTTGGTATATTTTTAGTATTTCGTGTTATATTAATTTGGTTTATTTTATGAATATTTTATGAATTTATGAATATAACCCTTTTTTACTTTTATTCAGAATGGGTAGGCGGTACATCACAGGCGAGCATACTTGCTTTAATATAATATAATTCATGCATTTATTTATTATTATTAACACACTATTTTTGTCATTTTTTATTGTATCTTGCAATTAATTAATTAATATGTAAAGTGCACTGCCAAAATCAACACGTAACACATATAAAGGCATAAAATATAATTAAATTTTTAAAAAATAATTCATTAAAATACGCAAAAGAGTTATTGCGTTTGGTTTAACTCACAATCAATAAGTTGTTTATTTTCTATTGATATTTAATTGTATCCTTGTCAACACTTGATTTCTATTTATTATTGTTTATTTCTTCAAATGAATACTAAAGTATAAAGTGCAAAGCCAAAGCAAATGTTAAAGGCAAATTAATATTCATTTTATGGCAAACGTATTTATTATACACAATAAATAAGTATACATATATGTATATTTCAGTCAAACTGAAAAATCAGGTAAAAGTGATATGTTATTCACTTAATTTAGGTAAAACATTTTTAAGATTGTTCTATAAGGCAGCTTGGAATGAACGCCAAAAGAGGAAGTCTGAAAGTATATGCATGTGTAGTAAGAGTGACCAAAAATATCCTATCAATCCTATTTCTGAATGCATTATTCGAGAAATTATGGTCACACTTTTTATCTTATTTCTCTCACTTGTTTTAATACCAAGACATAAATATATATTTAAGTAATGGAATAATATCAACTAACTAATAGGTTAGGTTAAATTGGTGGACCCCAAGGGAACACAGAGCATAGACTAATGGAGGTTCGTTGCTATATATGCTTTGTCTCAAAAGTCGCATAGTATGAATGCATTTTTGGCAAAAGAATCCATGGAACGTCACGAAGATTGTTTAGACTCGTTTATTATTTCAGTCAGAGTCGGTATAACGTTGGACCAAGATACTCAAGTGTTGTCTTAACTCCAGACTCATTACATTTCTTGGACTATAAGCAAAAAGAAAATTTTTTTTTGGCATTATTAATAGTTTTAAAGATATAAATATAAATGTATATATGTATATATGTACAGTTTGGCGACATAATTTTCAAAATCATGTCTGAATAATATAATATGATAAGTTTAGGTATTAGAAAATAATGGTAGAATTTCGGATTTATTTGTTTTTCTAGTAGGACCACGCCTTCCTTCTCGCCCCCACCTTATTATAAGGTTACATTTTTCTACAATTGTGTTTTTAAATATTTTAATGTAATATATTTAAAAAATGATTACTAATTCACAAAAAAAGTTAAATTTGATAATATGAAACAAAAAAAAAAAAAAATGAAAACTATCAAAATATTAGACTTTTTGAATACTCGTACAGAGCACTGATCACTTTTCGTGATGCCGCAATATCAGTCATCAGACAGTGACCAGTAAAAATACCAAGCATTAGGTGAAAGTCTCTTCTTGAAAGCTGGGCTAAAATGTGTTTATATCAAATTGGATCTCTTCAAACAATAGTACGACTTGAGAAAGCTGATCGATCTCGATCGATCGATCGATTGACCAGTCGCCACTCTCTGGAGGAGGCAAGTAGCCTGTGGGTAATCAGTGTGTTGCACAAGTTGCTTAAACGATTTGAAATCAGAGTCGAGACATCGCAGTAATAAAACAGGTTTAGGCAGCCGACGAGGAGTGGCAACAACTGCCGTCTGTTGTGGCATGCAGTGAGTAAGGTAAGGTGGCAAGGTGGCAAGGTGGCAGGAACAGAGTTTGGGGTTAAGCGCTGTGCTTGAAAAATCAAATAGCAAAGAACTACAAATTACATGCCAAAATGCACTTCAATACAAAGCACTTGGGTAAACAGAAAGACAGCGCAGCAGACACAAACGACGGCACATGCCTCACACATGCATACATGTGTGTGTGTGTGTGTGTGTAGCAAGGACTCGGGCACACCTGTGGCCCTCACACACACATACAGAGAGAGAGAAAGAGAGAGAGAGAGAGAGAGAGACACACATTGACGATGTAAACCTTAAGGTATTTGCGATAATTGCACTTTGCTGTTGCTGAAGCAGCGTGGGGCATGAAGCTTGGAGCTTGGAGCGTGCAGCTCGGGGCTTGGGGCTTGGAGGCGTGGCAATGCCAGAAGGACCTGCCGAAAAGAGTTGCCCGTTTTGCCGCTTGTCTGTTGTTCCCTGTACCTCTTCTCTCTCTCTGACTTTCTTTCAGCTTTGAGTGGCTCTGGCAGCCACGTCGCAGCTTCCTCCTCGTCGTCGTTTGTGCGTTGCGCAAGATAAACAAAAGACAACAACTCTATATATCAGCACACACACACACACACACTTGTACAGTTGGCAGTCTAGCACACGTCTTTGGCAGGCGTTTCAACTGGCCCCGCCCACCGCCCTCCGCCTGCGTTCTAACAGATTCTTTGGCAAACTCAAACTACTCGCTGCACTTTCTACAACTGTCAGCTGTGTCGAATACAGTGAACGCCGACTAAATGCGCTGCATAAACAGTGAAAGCTAACTGTGAATTTATCTTAATTAGATTGTCTGTCGAATGTTGAATATTTATTGCGAAATTTCAATGCGAACTGATTCGATTTTCGGTTTTCTGTCTGCGAGTTTTCACTGTGCTTTGCCACTTAAGTAATTCAAATCATGCTAATTGCATTTTATTTGTTTTGTTGCGCAGATTTTAAGTTTTTAATTACAAACAAAAGGTTGTCCCCCTCCCCCTCTCACTCCCCCTTCCACTCACTCGCTTCCTCTTCCACCTAATCCCTACTGACAATTTCACATATTGCCACAATCTGTCATTTCGACAACTTATGAATATTGCTCTACTCATTGAAATGATGACGGGGAATGTGAATGAAAAGCTGCGATTCAGATGGGTTAAACATACATAAATATACTACTACAGTGAAAATATACCATTGAATTCAAAATATACCAGAATGTCAATTGAAGCAATGGAACAGTGCAGTAGCAAAAGCTATATTTGGTATATCGATATATAGTATTATGCTGCGTTATTATTTTAGACATAAACCAAATTAATATACCAGAATAATAATAACATAATATTCCTATGACTCCTATGACTATATTTGCTATATCGATATACTTTTACATTCAATATATTCCAGAGAGTATAAAAGCAAATCAGTGTGATATTATTTAAAAAAAAAATATATACCAAATTTATATATCTAAAATTATTAAAATATACCCAAGACTATATTTGCTATATCGATATACTATTAAATTAAAATTATACCATTAAGTACAAAATATACCATATTTTCAAGCAAATCAAGTAACTAACAATTTGTAATATTCAAAACCATGTCTGAATAATATGATAAGTTTAGGTATCTAAGTTTAAGCTTATTAGTCTAATCTATATTTAGCTATATTCTACTGTTTCTCCTGGATTTATTTGGATTTCACAATAGCTTAAGTTGCCATAACGAGGTAATAATATTCTATTCTAGGTTGCAGTTCTTATTTTATATATTATATATATGTATTTTAATTTTAATCTATTATATATAGTTCAATTTAAGTGACAAAGTATTCTAAGTTACTTGGTTGCCGTATTAAGATTTCTAATTGAGACTTCATTTTATTTCACCAAAAATAAACACATAACTGTGATTGAATAAGTTTTATTTTTTGAACACAAAAGTGTAAATTATGCAAGTTATTTTCGATTTCTGTCAGTGTAGAGATATAGAGAGAGAGAGAGACACGTTGAGTTCATCACGCTCATCATATTCAATGGATGCTCAATAGACTCCAGCCAGCTAACTGCTGATTCTGTTTTCTGTTTTCTGTTGCTGTTGCTGGACGACATCTGTTGCTGTGGTTGTTGCTGTGGCTGCCCAAATATGTGTACCATAGTAATGGCCACTGGATGGGCCCTCAGCTATCGTCCTCATCCTTATCCTCATCGTCATCGTCATCGTCATCGTCGTTGTCATTGGTATATCGCGTCATATGGCGCAAGGGGCAAATACACGCGTGTGTTTAAGTCCGATTCGGTGTTTGGAGTCTGAATCGGAGCTGGAGCTGGAGCTGGAAATGGAAATGGAGCTAAAGTCGCACTGCGATGCTGAGGCTGCCTTTTGGCTTTCATTAAACGCAAATTTATGCCTTTACTTAAATGTCAAATATAGCAAATGTCAAACGCTGAGCCCAGGGCCGAGATGGGTCCCGGCAGACGGCAGACAATGCTACCACCTCTCTCTCTCCGCTCTCCGCTCTGAGCTCGCCCCGTTCAGGTTCAGGATACATCGAGCTAGCATATGGTGCATGTGGTGGCCGCCATCAGGTCCTTCTATGCAATAGCAAACGCTGAGTCGGTTTTTATGCGATGTTCGTTTTGTAATTAAACGACGCACTTGCTTGGATTTCCTTGTTGTCCAGGCTAAACACATGAGCGGCCAACTGTCCCAATACACTGTCCGCAAGAAGTATGCTTATTTATATGCATATTTTTAAAATGTACCAACATGTATTTTTCAAAAAGATGTCGGTATCTTTACGATTAACCGAAACATTTTGAACATTTATTTAGCTGATTTGGTTAACAATCTGGTAGATTTTGAATCGGGCTCAAATAGTAGTAATAGTGTGTAATAGCAAATGTTTGAAATTTATAGTATATCGATATACCAAATATATCAATCGGCATATTATTTAATATTTTTGGTATATTAATGTGGCCAAAGTTTAGAATAATACTGCACTTTTTCGTTGCGTTGACTAACAATCTGGTATATTTTACACTATATCGTATATTTTAAAAGTATTAGTATATCGAAATAGCAAAAACAAATTTTGTATCTATTTTATTTTTGGAACATCGCAGTTTTTTTGGATTTCTATTTATTTTTAATGTAAAATTTATAGTATTTTTTGGTATATTCATTTTGAATAATTTTAGAATAGTACCACACTGTTTCGTTGACAATCTGGTATTAAATTGTAGTATTTTTTCCCATATACCAAATATAGTCTTGTTTTGTTTTTATTTTCTTTTCTATATTTGTATTTTTAATAATTTTTATTATACATTTTCTCTTAATTGAAATTAGACACTTCAAATTATTAAAATATTTGATTTATTTATGTTGCACATTAATTTAAAAGTGAAGGTCGCTAAAAGTATACACTTAGAATTTTTTTTCGTCCGCATCAGCCGAATAAATTAATGAGTAAAGTCTACATTTTTAACAGATTTTCTTTTAGTAAACATTAAGTAAATGTTTAATTAAATATCCAGTATTTTTTTAACATGCTTTGAAGTTGTATTAGAGCAAATGGCTTTCTGTGTGATGGGAGCAAAAATTGAATTGTGAAATTTGCGAAACCAAAGGCAACCGTTAAGTGAGCAGTTTGTAGTTTGTAGTTTGTATCTCTGGCAATAATAATGCCCCAAGCTCAATTGAAATCAGTCAGGCTATGAATATATTTGGTTTGCTGGTGCTCCAAGACCAAGAGCTGGACATTTTGTCAATGCATTGACCCAACATGTATCCTGTGGTCAAAGTTGGCGTTTGACATTTATGCCGGATGTCAAGCGGACCGGCCGGCGTCTGCTGCTGTCTGAAGAAGTTGTCATTGTTGGAGCCGAGAGAGAAAGGGAAACGGAGAGTGAGAGGGAGAGCGCGACCATTGTCATCAGCAGGAGCATCCATTTGTGCTTGTTATTGTCACTTTGTTTTGTTGTTTGCCTTTCTCTCATTTTTCTCTCATTTTGCTGCAAAACTTTGCTTTCGAAACTATCGATACTCGAAGCTAAGGGGTTTGAGACTCTGACTCTGACTCTGACTCGGGTTCAACCTTTTTTGGTCATTTCAGTTTGACTGAAACTATTCATTTGCGTTCAAGTCTCAGTCCTATTCCCATTCCCATTCAGCAAATGCACCCCGGAGGGCATTTTCATTTTGTTATTTGTGTATTTGACATTTTGCTTAAGTGTTGCTGACTTTTGGTCAGTTTTTCACTCCCCAAACTTCACTCCCCCCTCCTTGAATCTCTCCTCTCTCTCTCTCTCTCTTTTCTAACTGACCCAAGGCCATTGTTGTTGAGCTCTGTGTGTTTTGTTTATTTGTTTGCCCAACGCTTCTTTGCTTTTTTCCATGTTTTTGGGGGTTTGGGGCTCTTAATTAAAGTTTGCTCAAGTCTTTTTGTTGCTCGGCCTTCTGTTTGCGTATAATGAACCATTTGTTTGCTGATGAGCTGCCTCTCATGTATTTTGAAAAGAGGTTTAGGCTTCGATTGCTCAATATCAAAGTTGATATGGTTAGCACTAAATTGAATTGTGAGCCAAACTAAATGAGATGGATAAGAAATGAAACTGTCTTGAGTTTCAAGAGTGAAATAAGAATACAATCTTGAATTTCACGAATGAAATAAGAACATAATCTTCATGTTCAATGAAGAACATGTCAAGAACGTGTCGAAATCTTGTTTGTTTTTCAATCTAAAGTCCTTTTTTTCTGGTCTCAAAATCAAGATTTCCAATCTAGTTTTCAATCAAGATTTCCAATCTAGTTTTCAATCAACATTTTGTTCTCTCTGTGTCGATTAAAATAACTAGTAACAGATTAACCGATTAATTGTAATAATCTTATGATTACCAAACATCCGAAAGGAAGCCTAAGAAATGAAATTTTAAGCGTTTTATTTTTGATATATAAGGTTGTCAAAAAACTCTTTTATTGAATTTTCAATTGCTCATAAAATTGGTTATAATAATGCGATGCGCCGTTTTGTTCGATGACTAGTTCCCAATATAATAATGTATAATAAAATAATAAGTCAAACTTTCCACACATTTAACCAACTTTGCATCCCCACATTATTAAAATTTATTCAATATTAATTGTGAGAAATGGGCGGAGTTTTCACTGAGTCAACTGCCTGTCAAAGAAACTTTTCCAGCTGATTGTTTTCCATGCATTTTGCTTAGAGTTTCTTTTTCTGTTTTTTTTTTTTTTTGTTGCCTTCACCATTTCTCCACGTTTTTTAAGGCCTCAAAAGAGCAGCACGTAGTGAATCACTTAACTTGATTCCGTGTGCGGTTTGGGAGGAAGCAGAAAGAGAAGGAGAAGGAGACGGAGACGGAGAAGGAGCAAGCAGCTCGTTCGATGATGGGCGATGACCAAGGATGCGAAGCGATTATAAGGGAAGGAGAGACGACGAGAGACATTGAGAAGACACTGAGCACTGAGGGACAATGGGAACGTCGAGTGAAAATAATTTGCAGTTATTCGAAGCAAACACGCAAATGCCCTCGAATCAATTGTCCAATTGGGTCGACGGGTCGATTGTTCAGATTGTAAACCAAGCAAAAAAAAACAACGGCAAACAAAAAATGAGTTCAAATTGAAATGAAAGGCGCAGCGTGCAAGGCATCGCAAATGAGTGTCGGGAATTCCCCCCCCCCCCCCCCCTCTGTATGTGTGTGTGTGTGTGTGGGTGGGTGCGTGCCACCGTCGTGCGGTTGTATCGTTTCACTTTCACTTTCACTTCAGCTGCAACTTGCGCCCTTTCCCCAGCCCCTAGATTCGCAATTATGGCTGTTGTGGGGCGGGCTTTTAGAGATTGCGGGGGGGAGTGGAGGGTTGCACATTGTTTGGCCGTTGTGTTGGTCAACTTGTGGCACGTGTCCTAATTTTGATTTCTTTTCCTTTTTTCGTTATTGTTGTTGCTCTGCTTTCTTTGCTGCTCTTTTTTCTTTTGCCATCTCCAAGCCACAGCGAACATAAATAATTTGTTGCATACTTTCAGGCGGCACATGAATTCAGTGCGTTTTTTAGCCTCGTTCTCGATGTCATTTGTAAATGGCATGTTATCAATTTTCGAGATGATTGAATCAAGTGATTTGTGTGCGTGTCAAACAGTCGCTGCCAATGGGCAGAGGGCAGAGGGCAACTTCCCTTCCTTGAAGTCCATTTACTTAGCATCTGGTATGTGACTCCGCTTCAGTTTCAGTTTCAGCTTCAGCTTCAGCTTCTTTAGCTTCTCGTGTGTCCACGTGTCCAGCTGAATGTCCGGGGCACCTTTTGAAGTTGAAGCTGCAATCGCAGCGCAGTTTTTGTGTTAGCTTTTGGGCTTCCCTCTGATTATTAATATGAAAGCGAGTCGCTGGCATCTGTTTGCTCGACCGTCTTGGGATGCTGCTTATTAAGAGATTATCAATTTCTTTGATGCGCTAATACATCACACAAACAACGAGTGTGTCTAGCCCTAAGACTCTGTGTATCCAAGATGATAACTCGTGGTTACAACCGATAGAGAGAGAGAGAGAGAGAGAGAGAAGAGTATTAGCAGGCAGCTGAGCACAATCAGCTTAAAGAAACCATTTTACATATATTAAAGCCTGCCTTCAATACTTATCGATAGACATTCAATGTTTTATTGTTCTTTCTTAATGATTTATTGAGTACAACTTAATAAGTAACTAAAGGAATACTAAATGAAAATTAAACCAAACGTCAATACAAAATTTTAGGATTATATAGTATAAGTATAAATAGTAAAGTATATTATATTTATTGAATTATAAAATCATTTATTGTTATGTACATATGTATTATATTAGGCAAAGGGTCTCACTGACGCCTAATCCTTTTGACAAAACATAGCCTAGCTTAAGACACTACAAAGGTCTAGCTGGAAGTACTATACATAGGCAACAGCGTCTTTAAAACCTGCCACTATATCAGCTTGTGTCTCTTCCAATTTGCTATTCTCAGCTTTTGACCGTGGTCTTAAGATGTGGCCCAAAAGTAAGAAGCTTGTAAGATACTTTGCTTGCGTCGTCTGTTCCAAAAAAAAACTCCCTCTAGCTATATTTCTGGGTTATTCATTAGCAACCTCTTTAATGTAATGTTTAGGGATTATCAATGCTTTACTGATAGTTATTAATAATACTTTGCTCAAATGTAGCATTAAAAAATTAAAAATATATATACAAATAACAAAATCGTGTAGATATACAGTAATCAATAATAAAAAAACTAGCATTAAAACTAACAAAATAAATAAAAAACAATGAAATCTGCAATGAAATGAATATAAGGAAGAAACCTATAAATATGGATTGCTTATTTGCTTATGTAATTAGCGTATTTTATTAATTATATAATATATTAATAATCACCATTATATTATATTAAGGAATAATGCTTATTATATAGACTTCCAATCATTTTAGGTTCGATATATTCTAAATTGATAAATAGTTTAATTATACTGGCGACCAAAAGGTAGAAGGGAATTATAACTTTGTGCGTCCAGGCAGAAGGAGGCATCTCCGTTCCTATAAAGTATATACATATATTCTTGATCAAAGCTATATAGCTATGTCTATCTGTCTGTCTGTCCGTCCGTTCGTATGAACACCCAAATCTCAGAGACTATAAAAGATCATTTTTCGATAGCACTTGCACGTAGATCAAATTTGTTTTAAATGTTTGCCACGCCCTTTTCCGCCTTTGCAAATGGACAAGAATCGAATAACAAGCGTAATTTTAAGGAAAGAGTTGCGAATTTTGGAACATACAATAATAACTATAGTCTTAATGATTCAAGATTGGTTGCCATCAGATAAAAATCGTATTTATTAAGGAAATACTTTTGTATGGGAAAATTCGACTACTTACTATGGGTCTTAGTTGCTTTCGCTGACAATTTGGTATATTTTGCACTTTATGGTATATTTTGAATATATGTATCAACTTATGTTTGATTAAGATTTTATATATTTTGAATTCGGTATATACCAAATATACCAAATACACCATTTATATCATATGTTAAGTATATTGTGGTATATTAAGTTGGTATATTTTAAAATTAATACCACATCTTAACGTCGAGCACACTCGACTGTTGCTTTCTTACTTGATTGTCTTCTCTTTGCCATCGAAAATTATGAAATTCTTATTATTAATGTGTTAAAGTTAAATTTTGTACAATTGATAAACGTTTACATATAAGAAAGAATTAATAAATTGATTTCTAAATTGAAATTTTGAAATACTGAACAACGATCATTACAAATAGTACTAGTTATATTCACTACAAAGCAAAGTAGATGCGATTGCAGTAAAAGATTTTGGAGGGAGGTAGAAGAGGGAAGGCAGTTCTTTATAGGCAAGTGGCAGTTGCATATACAATATACAATAAATTGGGGGCGTGGGAATGGAGTTGGAGTTGGTGTTGGTGTTGGCGTTTGCTGCCACGCGAAATGAGAAAACTTTTCGACCACAACATCGACGCAAGAAACACAACGAAACACACACACAGAGAGAGTTGAAAGGAGGGGGATGGGGAAGGGGAGGAAAGGGGAGAAAGGCAATGAAAGGGAAGTGTAGAGTCGGGTTCGCGGTGCTTAAAACTACAATGCAAAAGCAAATAGAACGCGGCATGTGCCTTGGCCTGACTGTTGCCTGCCCCGTGTGTCGCTTGCCGCATGCCGCATGCCGCATGCCCCACAAACAATAGTGCCTGGCATTGTCTGGCCGCAAAAGATTGCTGCTAGAAATTTATAGTTTCAATAATGTGAAGCAGAGTTCGCTACATGTTGCAGCTATTTGTCTGCCACACACACACACACACACAGAGTCACATATAAATATTTATATATATGTATGTATTAAGTTTCGTGCTCATGTGTATTTTCAATTTACGCGTCCATAACTTCAAGTTTTGCAAGTTTTGCATGCCCCTTCCCCCACCCACTCTGCACCTGCCTCACTCGCTGCTCGTTGCTCGCTGCTCTTCAGTATCGAACACTTGAGCAACAGACTCCCAGTTGGAGACTCGCCGTTGTCTGAGAATCCTTTTTGGGCTCAAGCAGTTGCCGTTTCCGCAATTACAAAACTTGCACAAAAATAACAAAACACTCGCGTTGCGCGTTCCGCGTTGCATGTTGCGTGTTGCGCGTTGAGAGCGCGCCACATGTGCAGCAGTTCGCTCCACTCGAGTTGTTGTTGTTCTCTGCGATGATGTCTCCGTCTTTCGTCTTCCGTTCTTCGTCCTTCGTGTGTGTGCGGGGCAAAACACTTTGCCGCGCATTTTTGCAGCGCACATTTTAATTTCTTAATGCAAAAAGGGCACAAAGTAGGCTGCAGCAACACCCACAGCCACATCTTTGAGCTTCTTCTACTCCTTCTTCTTCTGCTTATTCAGATTGCCACAGAGAGTCAAACAAACAGACCCTTGCAACATCAGCAACAGCAACAGCAACAGCAGCGGCAACGAGGCCGAGAAGCTTAACCTACAATCGCTGCCAGCAGCAAAGCTATCAAAATTTCTCAAGCACAATTGGTTAATCCGAAATTGTCAACCAACTATAAACGAATATTTTCAAATATTAAACCAACTTAAATGAAACTCATTTTTTAATCAAACATTTTGAACCAACTTCAAACGAACATTTTGAAATATTAAACCAAGTTAAATGAAAATTATTTTTTAGAGAACTTTAAAACAATCTCCTCTTTTATTTTTATAAAAAGTTCATTTATTATCCGTAAAAGTTCTCTTCTCCCTAAATCATAATCCTTTGATATTAGTTTACGAAATTTCTTAAGCAAATTTGGTTAATCTTATATTTATCTGAACCAACAATAAACGAATATTTTGAAGTAGTAAACCAACTAAAATGAAATTGATTTTTTAGAGATCTTTATTTATTCTTTTATTCATTCATTATCTGTTAAAAGTTCTCTTCTCTCGAAATATCGCTAAGTCCTAATCCTTTGGTATTAGTTCAAGAAATTTCTTAATCTGATATTTATCTTAACCAACAATAAACGAATATTTTCAAATATTTAACCAACTTAAATGAAATTCATTTTTTAATCAGATATTTTGAACAAACTACAAACGAACATTTTAAAATACTTAAATGAAATTGACTTTTTAGAGAACTTTAAAACAAAATCCTTATTTATTTTTTTATTCATTTATTATCTGTTCAAACCTCTAATCCTTTGATTTTTCAGGAATCACGCCTTTCCATGTAAAGAGATATTCACACATGAAGAGATGTACTATATAAAAGTTTGATTTCTTATTTTCCTAGCACTGCACTTGGTTTTTTATATTTACTTATATTATATTATTTATTTTATAATCTAGAATTTAGAAGGTATAACGCTATGTTGCCATATTACATAACACCAAACAAAATGTTAAATAGGGAAATAGTGTTTTGTTTAAGTTTTTATAAAGAGACTTACATAAAAATATAGATCGAGAATCGAATCGATTTTCCGATAAAGATTTCCATGACATAAAGTTAAGGAATAATTCAAGCTGATAATATTGTTCTCCATTTAATATTTTATGCATTGATTAAATATTTTCGAGATTGTAAAATAATTTTGGAGGCAACAGCGATAATTTAATTAAAAAATTAGCTACATATTTTGAAACTCTTATTTGCGAAGGATATTGCATTAAGTCTATTTGTGCATTATTTGTTATTAGCTGTGCAAGCCAATTTCATCTGAATTTGCTCTTGTTTATTGTTTGTTATTGTGTGAAGTACAGATTAATTTGAATTGAAGCAGAATATTTGAATTTAATTACAAATTATGGAAAAGACAATTTCCATAGCTTGTAAATTTATTCCAATTATACTAGTATATAAAAGACTGCTGCAGTTGCATTGGTTGGTATATTTTGAATGTATTAGTATATAGATATACATAGCCTTCGGTATGTTTTATTATATTGTTGGTATATTCATTTAGTATAATTTATTTTGGTTAATAATTTGATGTAATCTAATTATTTTGGTGTGATAATTTGATATAAATATATCAAATTCTATATCAAATAATTCTAACATATGATATATTTATGTGGTATATCGATATTATCTTCGGAGTATTGCAGTATTTTTTTTATATATTTTGAGAATGCGGATTTTTAAAAATATTTAGTGGCATTCTCATAGTCAAGAACACTCATTTGCACTTTTTTAGTCCATTGTTAGTATATTAATTCGGTATTTTAAAATATTTTGATATATGAATTTGGCTTATATCTAATTCTTCGATTTTTATTTGAACATATTAGATGTGGTATATCGATAAATCCTCAGAATATTGCAGTAATTTGTGGTCTATTAATTTAATATATTTTGAGAATGTGGTTTTATTGAAAATCTGTAAGCGATATATTTAACATTCATCTGAATTTTTATACCCGCCACCCATAGGGTAGTAGGGTATTATAACTTTGTGCCGGCAGGAAATGTATGTAACAGGTAGAAGGAGGCATCTCCGACCCTATAAAGTATATATATTCTTGATCAGCGTCAACAGCCAAGACGATCTAGCCATGTCCGTCTGACCGTATGAACACCTAGATCTCAAAGACTATAAGAGATAGAATTATAATTTTTTTCGAAAGTATTTGTTATGTTTGCACGCAGATCAAGTTTGTTTCAAATTTTTGCCACGCCCACTCCCGCTCTTGCAAATCAATAATAACAAGAGCAATATTTAAGCTAGATGTGTGAATTTTAGTAAATACATACAATAATAACATTGGTATTTGTGATTCCTGATTTGGCTGCGATCAGATAAAAATTGTTGAAGTTGTTAAAGAAATAGTTTTGTATGGGCAAAAACGCCTTCTATGTACATATGTGTTGTATGTATGCGTGTACGTATATACATGCTCGCCTCTATATTTGTATCTGTATGCAAGAGGCACTGCGATAGCTCTATTGGTAGAGTGCAAGCATATTAGTGTTGTGGTAGTCGGGGGACTCGGGTTCGAGCCCGCTCGGGGTACAAACTTTTTTTTTTTTTTAACCACCCGGTCGGTGGTGCTCGAGTTCAAATCCCGATCGAAAAAACATGCATATTTATTTTTAATATTTTGAAATTATTACCGTAATATTTTGCTTTTATTCAAAATGGGTAGCGGGTATTTCACAGTCGAGCACACTCGACTGTAGCGTTCTTACTTGTTTATATACGAATTTGGTTTATATCTAATTCCTCGAATTTTATTTGAACATATTAGATATGGCATATCGACGAGTCCTCCGAATATTGCAGTAATTTGTGATCTGTTAATTTACTAGTATATTTTGAGAATGTGATTTTATTGAAAATCTGTAGAGGATATATTTCACATTCATCTGAATGTTTCTTACTCGCTTTAGTCTTACAATAGTTCCCATTAGAGTTGTGCTAGCTATGTAGCAAAATAAAACGACGAGCCAAAATGAATTCATAGTTATTGAAAGCTATTTGACAATGCAAATGAATTGAGATATGAATAGTCATTGCTTAAGAGCTCTAACACAGCAAGACAATAAATGACGACATCATAAATTGCGCACTTAAAATACAAGCACAAAGTTGCCCCAAAAAAAAAAAGAAGAAGAAGAAGAAGACAACGGCATTTGTCGGTGTCTTGTTGGAGCATTTCACAATTTGCATATCAATTGTCGAGTGGAAAGCAGAAATAGATTAAAAATTCGACACTAATAGGGAAAATTAAGTTAAGCGTTGGAACGCGCGTCGCCATCGCCATCTCCATCGTCAAGTTATCATCAGAGCGATGGTCGGCAATCTTTCGCCACCGCTTTGGCCACCGCCACCGCCACCGCCACCGCGATTCGCCGTTTCCGTATCCGCCCTGATTCGGTGATTTGCATGCTTCATTAGCGGCGCCCAAAAGTGGACGGCTCAGAATTAAAAATAATGTTAATTGCAAAGACTCTGCGAGCAAAGCGTTCATCCATAATCAATTTCAGCCGCTGGCCACGCACACGCCCACTTTCCCCCCGTCTAAAAAAAAAAAACAAGAATACAAAATAAAATAAGAGAAAAAAATTGAATAAAAAATATGACATAAAATTTTTCATTTCCTTCGGAAAAGTGCGTTAAAATCGAGTCCGTGAGTTCGTGAGTCCGTCTGCAATTCCCAATGGACAATTCCCCCGACAACGCGCATCGCGCATCGCGTCGAACTTTGGCAATGAAGTAGAAAATGAAGTGACGCCCCGACATGCCACGCCTATAGCTAAGCGCCCCCCCGCAACGCCCCGCCCCGCTCGACTGAATGTATTCATCAATGCAACACATTTGCATATTTCGAGCGTAAAAATTAATCACTAATTTTAATACGAAGCGCTGCCGCTTCTAGAGTAGGGGAGAGAGAGAGGGGAGAAGGGAAGACGGTGTCCCAAGTCGAGGGCTCCTTAAACTTGTTAAGTGGGCAACACTAATGTAGCAATTTCAAAATTGATGTTGTTCTTGTTGTGGCCCAACGAAAAAAAAGGAAGAAAAAAACAGAAAGAGAGAAAGAGCGAGAGCAAGAGAGAGTGAGAGAGATGTTGCTACCCCTCGCCTTGCTCTCAAAATATAAGGTAAACAAATTGCGCGATGAGGCGATGTCATTTATAAGGCCGAAGATGGAGAGCTGAAGAGCTGAAGCTGAAGCTGAGCCAACGACGAGGCCAGCCAAAGATATTTCCTGTTTCCTTTTGCACTCTGCTACGGGCATCGGATAATAGAGCGGGAGAACGAGAGGGAGGCAGATGAAGCAAAAAAAAAAAAAAGAAGAAATATAATAATAAAAAATAAATAAATGGAAAATGAGAAAAAACAGCGTCGCGGCTACATAAAAATGGCCACTAGTGATACAACAAGACAGAGTTCAACTGACAGCGAAACAGAAAGAGAGAGAGAGAGATGGAGAGAGAGGTGGAACAAGATTGAAAAGAAAATGGGAAAAACGCAGAAATTGTCTATCGAAATACTCGGCATATTTTACCTGCAGCGTTTTGATAGCGTCTGAGAGCTGCTCCATTAAAACTAATGGGAAATTTGCTATAATTTGATTTCGACATCTGGCCACCGGGGTTTTCATGATCGTTTGTGAGGGATGGGGAGGGGGAGGGGGGTTTAAGGGGAAGGGCGATATTAAAATTTTTGCATTACAAAGCTTAATCAGTGCATAGTAAGTGCATTGCTTTCACTTATTAATTTTATTTAATTTAAAATTGAAACGCAAAATACTAAAGCTTTGAAAAATGCATAAATCAGTTGTTGCTTACACATGATGCTAATTATACGTATGTATGAACATACGTACTTCCTTCTTTTTTTACATAGCAAAAATCAAAATCTCTTTCAGCTCGATAGTGCACACAAGAACATTCATCGATGCAAATGCAAATGAGAATACCAATTACATAGCACAGTTTGCATACGAGTGCGAGGGAGTGGGCGATAGTCGATTACCAAGCAAGCTTTCGTTGATCGTGTCTATCGCATATGCTCCGTGTGTGTACTACATTTTTGAGGGTGGTTTTCTGTTTTTGCTCCGGCCAAACAGAGTGAATGGGAGAGAGAGAGAGAGAGAGAGAGAGAGAGTGCAGTGCGAGCTCTAAATGATCACATTGTAACGAATCACTAGTGTAATATTCGTCTGGTGCTGGTGTTGGTGTTGGGTTTATTAGCGTGGCGTACGCGCTGGCTTCTCCGGGCTTTGCTCAGGTAGCATGGGGTTAAATAAAAGGCCAACTAATAGGACGCACCACTTACAATAATAATAATACATTTAAAATTCGCGTACATATGGGAAGACAGAGAAGAAGGAGTGTAATGGGAAGGTTGCATGAAACAATAGTGAAAGAGACGAGAAAGGGAAGGAGAGGAAGGTAGGTTAACAAAGAAGACGGAGCCACTCTCTAATGCAACACAGCTGTTATTGTGTGCAGACGCCCACCCTACCATGATCCTGCATTCATTGCCAAAAACTAAAGGTTGGCAGGATCCCTAAAAGAAAGTGGTTCGGCTAACCTACTCCTGCTTGGTTAGGCATGGTTCCAAATAAAAGTAAACACTTAAGCGGACATACTTAATTTATTAACATATGACAACAATAATTTGAATATTAATAACATTATGAAATGACAAAAAAAAATGACAAGAAAAATAAATAAATAAATAATTTAACGGACAAACATAGTAAGTGTTTATGAGGCGGAAATTAATTAAATAAGGCAAAAAGAAAAAGAATAAATAAAGAAAAACTAAAAATAATTAACTTATAAATATAAAATATGATCTAGCATAAATATAATATAACTAATTATTTTTGGGTTTGAAAATTACTAATACTTTAAGAATTTTGAAATTTGAAATTTTGAATCATTGAGAGTAATGAAAAACGCAAGAAATATAGGCAAACATGATTTATGTATCTTTTAAACAGAAAAGCTCTGCGCAAGCAATTGTATGAGAATCAGCTGATGGCTGTCACTCAACGCAGGCTGGTATATGAACACCTTACAAGGTCATTGACCGCTGGGACTGCATTAGCAGCTGCATGATACAATAATACAAGGTAGTCTCGTCGGAAAAGCTGTCCGCTATCTATACCATACATAAGTGCGAGTTAAATGACTGCGCCTAGTGAGTGCGAAAGAATCGACAGTAAAGCTTTGTGATTAACTCTTAAATGGTGCATAGGGTTTAATTGTTCCACTATATTAAAAAAAGTTGAAATATTTTTTATAATTTAATTTTTAATAGTTTGGAATTGGATAGTAATCGTTGTTTTTGTTTTTGATTACTAATTATTTAGTTCAGGTTCTTAATTCTATCATAAAGTTCATATTAATATATAATATAATTGCAATCTGACATTTTTGTCTTGCACAAGGGTTAATATTTAGGGAAAAAATCGTCCGCATACAACCTTTCCCTTCAACAAGCACGAGCGCACTGAGCGATAACACTCTGTAGCCGAACGAAAAAGCGTACGACGGCACTACCTTGTATAATTGTATCATGAGCAGCTGCAGCCGCGCTATGGTGAGATGCACCAAAAGCTCTTACTCATATGTATATATTATCATTTAGTAAGAGTGAAACAGACTTACATACATTCGGCGACTCCCACGCAGAAAGATCTTTCCTTGTGTTAGTGACTGTCTGTGGTGAAGCTGTGGATAAACAATAACAATAAAGCTTTTGCGCAAGCGTAAAAGCTGGCTGCTATGATCTGCTAGTGCAATTCTTTGCAGGCAATACCGAAACAAGAAATTTTACAATTAAATACAATTTTTAAAAGATATTTTGCCCATACATGGTGCCTTATATGCATTCTTAAGCGATTGCAGTTGTTACTTTATACAGCAATACCGTGGTACTTGCATTATGAGTGCCCAAGAAAAGTTGTTGTTTCAATTTTCTCGCCACATCATAATACACTTACAACACTGATGATTGACTCTCACTTATAAATGCATATTGGGACAGAACAACGTAAACTAACAATAATCAACAAACAGAAAAAAAAACATAAGCTGCTATCCAGCTGTTCGCCTTCCTCCTGGGTGACGCCGATACTCGGCCTCGAAGCCACCACCAGTGTGGAGCAAACAATCAATGGAGATCGTAAGGCTGTCGGACGCAAGTGTTTTCGTCAGCAGAAACACAGCCTGCAATTCTCCTGATGCTCAATATGCGTCTGCAGCTAACAACAGCTCATCTGTTTGTTTTATACAGACAGCTGATCTGGCCAGCACAGCTGCGACGTGGAGCTTTGGGTGGTTGGCCGTTAATCAAGCAGTTGTGTATGTTGAAGTTTCATTTTAAATTAATTTAAAATTCTACCACTGGGTTTTTATAATTTACACACTAGGTTTTATATAAATTATGACTGGGTTATTATAATTTATGACTGAGTGCCGAATCTAAAAATAAATAGACAAAACTAAACTTAAAACAACAAACAAAACTAAATATACGTATAACAAATATTTACCCTAATCTGGAAAACGGCATTTGATATGGGACGACAAACTCCTGAAGTGGACAACCATCTATTGCATGTGTTGGGTGGACGGCAAAGGTGCACTTTTGCGAGAACAAACACCATTAATGTATCAGTAAAACAATTATACATTTTTTTTTCAGACATACTATATGCACTTTAACACATTTTTTCTCAGGTTTTTTTTCTAACCTTTTAACAATTGTGTTAAAAAAAAAAACCAACAACAAAAACCTTTTTTCGGTAAAGGTAATCGTTGTCTATTTTGGTGTGGACTTAACACGATCAGCTGATCTAGTAATTCACGCTTGTAAGTATCGTGGTCCACCAATAGATGGCGCTATTTTTGGAGCTTTCAGACTCATTGCTAAATAAAGCTCCGCTTCTCAGAACAAAACATGACAAGACATTTAGTACCATTTTCTCAGACTACAAATAATTGTATACAACTAAACAAATTAAATAATACAAATTAAATATGACAATACACATATAAATAAATAATATAATAAATAATAGATAGAAATATGTAGGTGTGCAGAAAAAGAAGAAAAAAAATGTTGCATACTTTTAGGCTTAGTCAATTTCAAATACGACAACCGGCCTATTACAACATACATACGTATAGCAGAATGCGGTAGTTCTACCAAAATAATTATTAAAAATGTTTTCACAATATATGGTCTCACACTTCTTTACTAGAGACTCTTTATACCCAATACCGTTGGGTAGCGGGGGGTCAAAGAGTTGAGCACACTTGACTGTAGCCTTCTTGTTTTTTATGTTCTTGAATGATCAGCTTAAAAGTATGCAATATTTCGGTCTCCAATTACAAATTTGTATTTTTATTTGTTACCATCGAGTTTGCAACTCGGGTGCGAGACTGCCGCCACATGTTCGCTTTGGTGCAGGAACCGTTCGTCGACAGATCTCACGGCATCACGGGCATTCTGTCCGGGATGCGTGTGTTTGCTAATCGAAGTTCGAAGGCTGCCATCTTTTTGGACGACCCGGATGCCATCTGTATGCCGATTGAGTCGCATATGCGTGAGTGTGACTGGAAGATTTGGCTCAATCTGAGCGATGATTGGAAGTATTCAAAGAATCCATGCATATGGAACAACAACCACTGAATTCCAGACGCTCCTCGAGAACCTTTATTTGCCGCTCCTTCTGCAAGCATATGTTGTCTCCAAGATCCAGCTTCTGGCACATCTCATTTATCTCTCGTAAATGAATTTCTTCTTGGCATTTAATGGTGTCTTGTAATTGCTGTCGCATTTGAATGTAATCAGAATTTTCACAAACGCGGAAGACATCTTGCTCCAACTTATGGTATACAACATCCTGAGCCTCCAGTTCCTTTCGAAGCTTATTCATTTCTTGTAAATGTAGCTCTTCATTTTCCTTAAGATGATAAAGTAACTGTTTGCACATTTCTATATATTCTGGATTCTCATATACTTGGGATATTTGCTGCTCCAACTGATGACATATGTATAACATCTTTTTGGCATGTGAAATGTACGAACCGCGCTGCTGCGCATTCATATTACTCCAAATGCCTCCGCATCGTGAAACAGCTTGGGGCCACGTCCTTCTTCGTGGTTGCGCCAATCCTGAACGAATGTCATGAAACCATTCTTTTTTGGGGCAATTTTCAACTATGTAAATCTTTTTACAAATCAACACTTTAGTGACACGAAGTTTACAAGAAAAACTCAAGGAAATTAGTTTACCTAAGTAGAATTTTAAAGCAAATGACAAGGGCGCTACCTTTCCTCAAAATAAGAAAGCACAATAACTTAAAATGAATATAACAGAACACTATTTTCAGTTTCTTACAAACTAACAATTCATTTTTTCTTATAAACTAAATTTTCATTCAAGGATCTTTTGAGATCAAATTAAATCTTTATTTTTGTTCAAAAATGAGAGATATTTACGTTGTTTTCGGTATATCTATCACTCTCATTAGAAATCGAATCATTCACATGATTTTTGCACGGCTGCGAATTAACCGACTGATAGACTACAGGTCGAATGCGCATTCTTATCTCTTTGGTAGCACTTTTCTGCTGTTCCCGTTTCCTTTTGCTATTCAAGTTCTTGCTGCTGGATAAGCGTTCTTCCTTCATGTTGTTTAATATATTGACAGACTCCAACAAATGCGAAAATTGCTTTTCATCATTCTCATCTTTAATGTCATCATAGTCGCAATCCGCGTTGTTTTCGGTCACACACCTTTCATACAATGCATACATATATTCTGGAATCGAATTCCAAACACATTTACACATTTCCCCAGTGAAACCATCCATGCCGGGCGACTTTTCTCGACTTTAACCTCTTAAAAGCCGCCCCCAATTTAGCTTCCCGGAGCGGTTCAACAAGTTGCTCCACATGTATTGGAACCTGCTGTCTCTCCTCTCGCGGGAAGAATACATTCAACAAAGCATTCATACAATCCTTCCATGCCGTTAGCTGAAGGCCTCCGACATGCAAGTTGCCTAAACTAAGTTCCCTGCCTTTCCCTCTCGCTATTTGATAAGCACGACCCCAGGGATCATGCTCATTGCGATCTACAAATTCACGCCTTCCCTTACCTACATTATTTTATCGACTAGAGACACAGCATAAAGGATTGAGCAAAAGTGAAGATGCCCAAGCATATGAAGTTCATTGGCGTCTGTCGTCGCACATTCTCGAAGCAGGTCATTGCCAGATAAGTCACCAGCATGATGATCGTAGACAGCGGGTAGAGCCAAATATTGCGGTGGGCAAAGTACTTCACTTTGGGGGAGAAAGCGAAGATTGCAACAGCTCCAAAAGTCACCAACAACACTATGAGGTTGTTGTGGATGATCTTAGCTCCGCTAGGAAGCAGGTCATGGCCAGATAAGTCACCAGCATGATGGCCGCAGACAGCGGGTAGAGCCAAATATTGCGGTGGGCAAAGTACTTCACTTTGGGGGAGAAAGCGAAGATTGCAACAGCTCCAAAAGCAGTGCTGCCAATTTGGATTTTTTCCCGTCAAAACTGGCTTTTTTGGAAGGCTAAATGCGGGAAAAATTTGTGAATTGCGGGAATTGTGAAAAGCGGGAATTCTAGCTTTTTTAGAAATTCTGTTGGCTTTTCCCCAACTTTTTTTTGTGTTGTTAACACAAAAGTACAAAAAGTACAAAATATGGAAAAGTGACAGCTTTACGATAGTCACTTATAAACAATCCAGAAAATGTGTTGGCGTATCGATTGTTTTCTCGAAATACGCTAATTTCATCACTCGCTTAGTGTTTCCATTTCAATTTGATCAAGTGGGCCAACATCATCAACACAAACAAATTTTGGTCTTTAAAGATTCTGGTGAAAACCGGAGATTTTATGAGTTGGCAAAATATCCAAATATTGTGTTTGCCCTGGTCATACGCGATTTCTGGCTATTTGCCAGGTTAACCTAATTAAATCCAATTTAAGGAATGCATTCTAAGTATAAGTTAAAGTATTAATTTCAAGCAAAAGATATACTCTATTTATTTTTATTGTAATATAGAGAATTGGATTGTGACGGATGGGAAAATGCTGCGTCGACTATGAAGTGCCTATAAAATATCTGCAGATGATAGGCACTTATATGTCATACGCAAATGAGACAGACTAAGGAGATAACGATAAAATAATACAAATCTTTATCTTTTAAACAAAAATGAACTTAATATATTGTTATTTTTGAAGACATTTTTTCTCTTTTTTTATACGTTTGTTTTTAGCTTTTTTTTTGGATTTTTTAATATTTTTTTGAGCTTTTTTCTCCATTCATTCCGTCAAAAACAGCTTTTTTTGCTGTCCAAAAGTCACCAACAACTGAGACATCACTATGATGTACATCCGCTGCGAATGCTTTGATTGTCAAAGCACAAGTGGTATTGTATTGGTTTCAATCATGTCGCACCCGAGTTGCAAACTCGATGGTAGCGACTCGACCTCGACCACAATTGGATTGGATGAAGCTAAACATTTTAATGTCTAACTTGTACCCTCGCGTCCAGAACCACTTGAGAATTGCAACAGGCGAACAAATCAAAATACAAATTTGTAATTGGAGAACGAAATATTGCATACTTTTAAGCTGATCATTCAAGAACATAAAAAACAAGAAGGCTACAGTCAAGTGTGCTCAACTCTTTGACCCCCCGCTACCCAACGGTATTGGGTATAAAGAGTCTCTAGTAAAGAAGTGTGAGACCATATATTGTGAAAACATCTTGCATGTTGCATTGCACTATGTTGAATTTGACCCGTTTTCGTTGCCAAAACTCATTTTTTGCAAGTATTCAAATTTCCGTTTTTTTAATGTTACCATGTTGAGAAATGATCAAATTGCGATATTGTATACCTTAAATGTTAACTTAACAGTTTAATGTTAAAATAACAGCTGTTAAAGTAAGCTGTTGCAAGCAGACACCACGAGCAATGTTAAATGTTAAATTTGCGGTGCAATTTCAAATTGGCATATCTCCCACAAAAAATCATTAAATAATAAAATTCAAAAGGAATATTACTTCTTCAAGTTATTACTGTGTTGATACTAATATGTTGCGTGTTTTGTTCGTATTTTTCTAACAATTTGTATATTTAGCAAGTGTTGTCCCCTTGTCACTTTTCGAAAGAAAGTTGAACTTTCCAAAAGGTTTTAACTAAAATGTTCAAATTTGTTCAGTGAGTGTCTACATGTTGTAGATTTCTCAATTCTAAATTCATAATATGTAAGCTCATTATGCGTTTTTTGCGGTTTTTTGCGTAATTTGAATTATTAGGGAGCAATATTTTGATCAGAATTGCAGAACTGCTAGAAGTGTGGCGTAAGCAAGGAGCTTTTGCGAGAAACAAAATGCCATATACACTTTCATAACTTGTTGATCTTGCTGTCCTATTAAGATTACTTGCGTTAAACTCTTAAAAAACCGTCAATATTCGCAAAATGATAAACAAGCCCTTGGTAAAGCCTTTGCGATTTTTTTTTCTTGAATAACTTCCAAATTTATTATCCGATCTGGACCAAATTTGCAGGACGCATTTGTAATAGGACATTCATCCTGTGTTCCAAAATTGGCTAATTTTCTAACTTGAAAATTGCTTTAGATATTCGCTTTTTTCCGATTTATGTGGGCGTTGACACGCCCACTCTTCTAAAATACCTTCCTTTAGTAATAACCTTTATTATATAAGAAACCTGCATTCAAAAATTTTGTTAATTTCAAAATTTTTAATTTTGGCCACAAAAACGGGTCAAATTCAACATAGTGCATTGGTAACACTCTTATTAGGTTAGGTTAGGTTTGAGCGAAGCGACTCTTCGTCAAGTTTACACATGGCTGCAACGCTTTTGAGTTAGCTTAACCAAATGCGTGCACATGATTTTCCGTCGAACTCCAGCGTAGCTTCCTTTGCGAGTGCGAGCGAGACCGCTGATTCACATTTTACTTCGTTTCCAGTGCTGCCAATAGCTTGACATACAGAACTGCTGATGTTGTTGTTGTCGTTGTCGTTGCTGTCGCCCAAATTTGCCACTTCTGATGCCGAACGCTGTGCAGCTGCTGTTGTTGTCTATTTCTGTTGTATATGTTACATCTGATATGCAGCTGCGTTGTTCTGAGAATTTCGCAATTCCTCTTAGCTTAGACGCAATTGTTCTTGCAGCTTTTCAATGGTGTTTAACAAATCCTGGTGAACACTCTCTGCTATGTCCGAATTTTCGCAAACATTTTGAGTCTGATCCTGACGCTCGTTGTTGTTGAGCAATTCCTTTTCTTAGCCAGACAAAATATTGGCCAAACTTAATAACTCGTTGCTTCCTGATGGTATTTTGTTGGACATTTCAGGTGAAACATCGAGCAACCGTGTTATTAATTCCGCTTTGCTGCCTGTCATGGGCAAACAGAGCGCTTTATACTATTTGGTATATTTTTAATATTTTTGCAGTATATTCGGTATATTTTGAGAAAAATACCGCAAAATATATTTATTTTATTCAAAATGGGTAGCGGCACACTCGACTGTATCTTTCTTACTTGTTTTTTTTTTAGTCGATCCCACTTCTGAATTGTGGTACTTACACACTTAAGAAAACAATATGAATTCCAGGGTCCGTTTTATTCTGCTTCTCGATCAAGACTGACCGCGTAGCTCAATTATGTACATATAAAAAAGAATGTGATATGTAATGAGAAAATCGATAAAGAAAGCCAATATCGAGAGAGAGTTCGGATAGCCGAGAGAGCGTCAAGTTATATACATATGAGTGTAGAGTGTGTGTTTGTAGGCACACGTCCTACTACAATATGTAAATATTAAATATTTATAAATTAAATAAATGCAATTAACAACAAATATTAAGGAATAATAAGAGTCTTTGAATTGTTAACATTACGGCGAATTAAGAGCGAAGTAAAGCTTTCACGGCTTGCTTGTGTGAATTCGCCCCATTTCGCCGCATTTCGTCACTTCGCCATTTAAGTTAAGCTTAGGCGTCGTCAAGTAATGTATTGAAGTCTAAGCTTTCGTGTTTTTACCTCCCTAATTAGGATAAATGTTTTAAAAGAGAATTTATCCAAATTGCAAATGAATTCATATTTAAATATTGAAATGAGTTCAAAATGTTAAAACAGTCAATAGACAAAAAGCGATTAAAATATGTAAAATCTTGTGTATATATAGCCTCTTTAAATCGTTTAAAATATTGAAGTCTAAATTTTCAGTTAAATGAATTCATACTTAAATAGTTCGATGATGCAAAATGTTAAAACAGTCAATAGACAAAAAGCGATTAAAATATGTAAAATCTTGTGTATATATAACCTCTTTAAATCGTTTGAAATCCCGAGTCGTGTCGATATCTTATCGATAAGCTGTATCAAGGCGGAAATGGAAGTTCAAAAAGAATAGAGCAAGAGTAATTTCCGCTTTCAAATTCAGCTCAGAATATGTATGAATAAGTGAGTTGTAGGCATTGCTAAGTGAGCTGAGGAAAAGACAAACACATACAGAGAAACACTAACACACACACACACACACACACACACACACACACACACACATACATGCACGTACACGTGGTGAGCACGTAGAGACATGCATGATATTTATTATGTTATCGAAATAAATCACAAATAAACATAAATAAACAAAGCAAAACCAAAGAAATGCCTAAGTAGATTTGTCAAAAAGTAGTCGACGGGTAAAAGAGCATTCACACACACACACACACATATATATACGTGCGTCAAATGCGCCGTAAAGTATGCAAAAATGTTACACAAATGAAAATAACTTGAGCAAAAGTTGACATCCTCAGTGTCCTCGTCCTCGTCCTGAGTCCTCATCCTCATCTTCATCCTCGTTCTCGTTCTCAACGTTCTCTCTGGCTGGCCGCATGACAAGAATTTATGAGCCTGACATTGTGCGCTTGCAAAATGTCAATGCCTGCTATCCACACACACACACACACACGCACACTCAACTGTGTGTGTGTGTGAATGTGGTTTGCTTGTTGTTTTTTTTTTTTTTTTGGTCATATTTGAGCACATATCAAAATAAGTCTGATGATCCAATAAAGTGCTTATAGCTCAACGGCAGCGGCTTAAAGGGCTGCTGACTGTCACATTAGTGACGCACACACACACACACACACACTCACACTCACCCACACATACGCAGTCTGATGTGCTTTTGCATAGCATACTTTTGCGGGCAAGTTGTAATGAAAATAAATGCGTTACATTTCAATACTTTCACGAGCTGATCTTCCCCCCCTCAGCATCTCCATCTGTGTGTGTCTGTCTCTCTATGCAATTTTTGATTTATGTGCGTATAACTGTCGGTGTGAGTGTGTGTGTGTGTGTGTTTGACATTTGTTCAAGACACGTGAAAATATTTCAAGTGCCTTCGAAAGCAAAACTACTTCAGACAAACCCCCAAAAAAACTCAACTCAACGAACATTTGCTATCTATGCACACACACACACACACACACACACACACACACGTACACAGAGTAAGGAAAGGGAAGAGAGAGAGAGCTGGAAAAAAGGCACGCAAAAGAAATGATTTATTTGCGCATTTCTCGCATTTCTACATCTTCGACTGTTAGGCGGCTGCTTTTAATACATTTTTCTCCTTTCGGCATATTTGGCGTTCCATGCATGACAAATTGTTAAGAAAACTCAAGCACACACACATACACACACACACACATACACACACATGTGGCAGCTGTGTGCGGCTGCTGCTTATCATCGAAATGTACTCAAGAAATTCCACAAATAACGCGACGCCAACTTCACTTGCATCTCAGAAGGAGATGGAGATGGAATTGCGAATGGTGGGTGGGAAGGGGTAGGCGGAGGGGAAGGCGGAGGGGGAGGGGGAGAACATGTTAGGCAGGGAGGAAGAGATTCACTCTTGGACCTCCAACTGCGAAACGCGACGCGACGCGGCGGCTGCAGTTCAGTTCATTGGTCTGACATTGAGTACTTGTGATTTATGGCACTTTATGCGATCGGAAAACAAAGTGTGAGTGAGGATGTGCGTGTGGCGAAAGGTAAATCGACTTAAAGGAGAAAGGGGTTCAAAGGAGATTCTCTCTATTAGGGAAAAATATCACACTTGAAGTGCGCACATCTTCAAAATGTATCCACGTGATAGATTTATTTCTGTTCTTACAAAGTAAGAGACTATATTTCATTTTTCGCGAATTCATTTGCATATCTTAAACACAACATTCATTTTAAAACTTATCTTTTAGGAAAATGAATTTGATTATCTCATAAGAACGTTTTTAAACGTTTTCTATTAATTAAATCTCTTTGTATAACAAAATTAAGACTGCGAGTTACTCGGTACCTATAAAAGTAGAGCATTGCGGTAGTATTCTATAAAAAATACCAAATTAAAATACAAAACATGGTTAAATATACTGCTACCCATTTAGTATTGATCTAAATGTATGACAAATTAAAGTATCAAAAATTCTAAAATCTACTGGATATTATATTTGGTATATTGATATACTAATTGTTTTAAATTTTTTGTCGATCTTTGTATAACAAAATTAAGACTGTGGGATACTTGGTACCTATAAAAGTCGAGTATTGCGGTATTATTCTATATAAAAAATACCAAATTAAACTATGAAAACATGGTTAAATATACTGCTACCCATTTAGTATCTAAATGTATGCCAAATTAAAATAGCAAAAAAAAAAAGTAAAATCATCCAAATATTATATTTGGTATATCGATAAACTAATTGTTTTCAATTTTATTTCTATCTTATAGTTTCAGATATTTATGTATTTTATTTTTGGGGTCAGAGATGCCTCCCTTTGCATCTTACATACATCTTCTGGATAAACCAAGTGCAAGAAAGTGAATGGACAGTATCGAAAATTGTAAAATTTGTGAGAAATTTAGAAATTGCATATTATAAAAATAGTTATATTCAAAAGTTTAGTTTATTATGAGCAAACAAATTAAATATACAAATGTGAATAATAAATTAGATGACTACAAACAAATAAAAAAGCAATATACCCGCTACCCATTTTAAGTAAAAGCAAAGTATTGTGTTATTGTATATATAAAAAAATACTACAAAATACATGTCAAATTGTATATTTGGTATATTGATGTAGTTCTACATTAAAGATATACTATAGAGTGCTAAATATGCCAAATTGTCAGTCAAATCAAATAGTAAAATTAGTGAGAAATTTAAAAATTGCATATTTGAAAATATATTTCGATATTTGGTTACATTTATTTCAGAGGCGACTTTGATAGGAATTTGTGCTTTGAAAACCAAATAACGTTGTCTCCATCTGCGTCGTCATCGTCATCGTTGTCATTCATCGCTCACCCCCTTTCTCGTTAACCCCTCTCTCCACCCCTCCTCCCACCACTCCACTTAACGAGCCAATGCGCGCCTGACTGACGACTTTGAGAACCGAGAACTGAGAACTGAGAACCGAGAACTGGAGGACGACTGTCGTCATATATCCAAACTAAATGTGTCACGTCCAAACAACAAAAATTTCATTTATATTCGCATACGAAACAGAGAAAAAAAAACATGAAATAAAATAAAATAAAGAAAGCCAAAAGAAGAAGCTGTAAAGTCAAGGGAGTGGGAGGAGGACAGAGAGCGAGAGAGAGAGAGAGAGTTACAGACTTTGCTGGGTTTATTTTAAATTCGAGCAATTTGAGGCAAATGCATGCGGCGATTCAACACGCCTCAGTCCAGCTCCCTCCCCCTCTCCCTTCCCGTTCTTCATCCAGCATACCTATTGGGATTTGTCACGGTTAGGGGGGGGGGGGGGAATAGGGGTGTTCGCCTAGCATCTGTGGGTGCAAAATTGTTACAAATTATGTGCAGCCATAGACGGAGAGGAGATGGAGACGGAGATGGAGTCTGGGTGAGACGTTTGCTTCCCTTTTCTGCGTGTTTTTTTCTTTTTTTTTTGCTACTCCTTTCGCTGCGTGCGGCGTTTTAAGCAGCCACATCCTGCCACGCCCACCACCGCAGGCGGCGACAACAAATCAACGGAAACGGAAGTGGCAATGGAAATGGAAATGCTCAACAACGGAGCAAATGATGCGAAAACGTCGCCAAGCTTCTCTTCTCTTCTCTTCTCTTCTCTTCTTGCCTCCAAAAAGGTGTGAAAGACTCGTCGCTCGTCGCACGAAAAAATTATGAAAAATCGCAAAAATGTTGACGTTACACACACACACACACACACACACACATGGAGAAAGGCATAAAAAAAGCAGCGAGTAACGTTACTTTCGGTAAGCACTTTTTCGCATACGTCGACGTCGCTTGCTCCGTGTGTGGCTTCCGCCTCAGTCTCTGAGATCTACGACGATGTTGTTAGTTCTCCCGGAATGACGCACCACGAGCGAGTGGCGAGAGAGAGGGGAGAGCATAGAGCAGAGAGAGGAGGGAAGAGGAATGCCACAAAACTGACAACACAGTCAAAGCCAAAACTAAACAAGTAAGTCGAGTGTGCTCGACTTTGAGATACCCGCTACCCATTGTGAGTAAAAGCAAAAGCAAAATATTGTGGTAATATTCTCAAAATATACCACAACAATATATCACAGAATACTAAAAACATGTCAAATTGTATATTTGGTATATTGATGTGGTACCACATTCAAGAGTGCAAAATATACCAGATTGTCAGTCAAAACAAGACCTAAAAAGAAGTCGTTTTTGCCTATACAAAAGTATTTCTTTAATACCTTTGACAATTTTCATCTGATCGCGACCAAATCAGGAACCACAATTCCTATAGTTATTATAGTATATGTATACCAAAATTCGCGACTCCAGCTTTATTATTATTTAATAAATTTACGCTTGTTATTCGATTTTGAAACACACTTGATCTGCGTGTAAACATAACAAATGCTGTCGAAAAAAAATATATCTTTATCTCCTATAGTCTCTGAGATCTCGGTGTTCATACGGACAGACAGACAGACAGACAGACATGCTTTAAAGGGTCGGAATATATATACGTTCCTGCCGGTACAATGTTATAATACCCTTCTACCCTATGGGTAGCGGATATAAATAGCTTTTAAGGACCGCACACGAGGAAAGCGAACCATGCTAAATGGCGTAGAAGATCTAAGATGATCAATGCGAAGAGCATTATAAATATGATAAAATTGGAATCAATGCATTTTCTAACTAATGAATTGAAAGTTAATATCTGAGAAATAAATATAAATTGAAAAAATATAAAGACTTTTGTAAGTGCAAAACTTCAACTTAATTTGAGAATAAATTCGAAATTAGTATTCACAAAAGTATATTAAATTTAATTTATTAAATAATAACAACTGAATAAAGAATTTTTATTGTATTTTGTTTATTCTAGTTATTAAATTGCAAGTAAATATCTGAAATATAAAAAGAATTTGGGAAAAAGAGAAGAAGAACTAAAATTTTAGCAAAATGTTTACTAGCATTTTGTGGTTACAGAAATAAAAGTAAATATCTTTGAAATAAACAGAAATTAGAAACAACAAAACAAAAAATTCAATAAAAGCTTTCCTTTAGAAAAATGTACGAAATAATATAATTAATATAAATTACAAACATATAAATAAGAAATAATATGTTGGTATCAAATTTACTATCTTAAATAAATATCATAACATCATTGATACAAAATATTGATGAGATTTAATAGCTATAATTATAGACAGCTAATTTATAAAAAAAATTAGCTTCATCTTCTAGCTCTTTTAAAAAATATATTATATTTTTAATAACAACTGACGAATTAAACAAAAAAAAAAAAAATATCCAGTTGTATGGTATTTGCTTTTAATGAAATATTTCATGTAAATCAAAACGCAATATTCAGCATTAAATCATATATCATAAATGCATAAATTGAATCGATGAATAATATTATACAATATGAATTTGAGAAAACTTACGTTGGCATTTTTTTGTTTCTAATGACTGGTCACACTGAATGTTCTCACTCTCTTTGCGATTGATTCCCATGCGATGTTGAGACATAAATTAATTTGGAAAAAAAAAATATTATAATATTTATGAGAATATATCCAAAAGAACAACTTGCGTTTATTTCTTAGTTTTTCAAGTTTTATTTTTAAGCATTCTACAAACTCAAGTGTATAAATTTTTTTGGTAATGTTTGATTTAACTATTTCCATTTTGAGGTTTTACTTTTTTTTACGAGAAATGCAATTACTTATGAGTATTAATGAAATTATTTTGATCGTTATTTGCACATAATGATCGAGACACTTCACTCTTCTTTGCAGGGTATGTTCAAGTCGAGTCATTTATTGACTTTTGAGATGTGTGACAAACGCGATGAGAGTTGAGACATAGCCGGAACTTGAGTAAGGTGCATGAAACAAACTATTTGCGTTTTATCAAAAGATTTTTTACGCGCCGTTGACAAAAAAGAAACGTGGCAAAAACGAAATGAAGAAATGGAGCAGGGACAGTGAGAATGGTGAGTGGGAAGAGGAGAGAGGAGACAGGTTGGAAAAGCCAGGAAAGGAAGCGAGGACGATGACGATGATGAAGAGCAAAAGGAAGTGGAACTGGAGCTGGATGAGGAATAAGGAATAAGGAAAAAGGAATGAGAGATGAGGAATGAGGAATGTTGCAAGCAAAAGAGGCGCCACTAACTGCAAAACGCATGACGGAAACATGCTTGGTGAGCGTATGGGCCTGTAGGGAGCAGAGGGCGGACGGGGGCGTGGCAGCAATGAGTTGGTGACAAAAAATAGATGGTGCGCACTTATTCAAATTAACATAAATCAAAAGAATTTGCAGCGCATAAAATATGAGACAGAGACACAAACAGCCAAAGGAGTGTAAGAGAAAGAGAGAGAGAGAGAGAGAGATAGAGAGAAAGCGAGAAGAGGAAAAGAGATAGCTGGCAGGCAGGTGGCAGGAAGTTAAGCAAAAGAGTTGCAGCTTTCAGACTCACAAAGTCCAAATGAATGCGGCTTAGGCGACTCTCTGCATCTGATGCTTTGCTGTTCACAGAGACAGAGAGAGATAGAGAGAGGGAGAGAGAAAGAGAAAGCAAAAGCGATGAGTGAATTGAATCTGCAGTTGGCAACCAACAGGAGAAATCTTCAATATGGAATTGCGTTTAAGTTATGTTAATTCTAAAATTGCTTTGACCCATGTGCAGCACCCAAGACAAGCAAATAGTAATTGTTGTTGAATGTAATAAAGTGATGTCCAGATTAATATTATATATTAATGCAAACTTCAATTAAATTAAAAGAAAAGAAAAATTTATTTTAAATATCTGTTGTAAGGGTCAACATACTGCAGAATTTCATTACTTAAAGAATTGAAAAAACTACAATCGAGGGTGCTCGACACTGAGATAACCTCTAAACATTTGCATTACATACAAACCAGTGTTAAAATACACCAAATTAGTAGTCCGCCCAAATTCCAAAATATACCAAATGATATACATATTTGGTATATTGATATAAAACTACATACATTCATTGAGTACAAAATATACTAAAAAAAAATACAACAAGTAAGAGAGCTACCCGCTACCCATTTTAAATAAAAGCAATACAAATATACTGCAAAAATACTAAAAATATACCAAATGGTATATGTGGTATATCGATATAGTACCGCATTCAAAATATACCATAGACGGCTCAATATACTAGATTGTCAGCCAAAGCATCTAAGACCCCTAGCAATTAGGCGTTTTTGCTAATACAAAAGTATTTCTTTAATAACTTCGACAATTTTTATTGGATCGCAACCAAATTTTGAGGAAACATAACTATTATAGTTATTATTATATATACCAAAATTCACAACCTTTGCTTGTTATTCGATTTTTTTGATTTGCGGAGGCGAAAGTGGGCGTGGCAAAAATTTGAAACAAACTTGATCTGCGTGCAAACATAACATTTGGTATATACAATAATAACTATAGTATTTATGATTGCTGAAAATTTGGTTGCGATCAGATAAAAATTGTTGAAGTTATTAAAGAAATAGTTTTGTATGGGCAAAAACGTCTTCTATGTATGTGTTGAATGTATGCGTATACGTATGTATATACATACATGCTCGCCTCTATATTTGTATCTGTATGCAAGAGGCACTGCGATAGCTCTATTGGTAGAGTGCAAGCATATTACTGTTGTGGTAGTCGGGGGACTCGGGTTCGAGCCCGCTCGGGGTACAAACTTTTTTTTTTTTAATCGTATTTAAAACAATTATAAATAAAAATTGTGGATTTTATTAAAGCAATATTTTGTATGAGCAAAACCGCCTGCTATGTATGTATTGTATATACATACAATACTCGTCTATATTAGCATCTGTATGCCTATGGGGTTCATAAGCAATGCGATAGCTCATGTTGTGGTGCCCGGTTCGAATCCGCTCGAAACACAAACTTTTTTTTTTTAAATCTCGATCGAAAATACATGCATATTTATTTTTAATATTTTGAGATTATTACCGTAATATTTTGCTTTTATTCAAAATGGGTAGCGGATATTTCACAGTCGAGCACACTCAGAAAGAAAATAAAATATTCAATCGTGATTGTTTGATGTCCAAATTTAGTCAAGAAGGTTTATTCATAAATCAAGATCGAAGATCTACAAAAAAACAAGCTCGAAATTCAAGATTATCTTGTTGCAAGTATCGATTGCAAAATCTTCAATCAAGATCAAACTTTCTAGATTAATTATAGATTAAATATACTTGATAGAAGATTGAATAAAGATTTTCATCTTAACACAAAAGTTTTTTCATTTTAAAATGGTAATCTTTTTTCTTTTTTTAAGATCGAAAGAATCTTTAATCAAGATTTGCAATCTACTTTTCGATCTAGATTTTTTTAACTCGGTGTACAGCTGATTGTCAAGAAGATAGAAATCGATCCTAAAATACATAAATTAAATTTAATTGATTTAATTTAACTTAGCGGAATACGAGAAGAAGAGAAAGGAAGAGTTGCATTAAGGAAGAGAAATAACCCTTTTGCTCCTTTATGGCATTAAGCTGTCGAAGGTTTTTTAACTACTTCGAACTGCCGCAAATAAATGCGAGACGCAGCTAAGCTTTGAGCCAAAGGATTTGCCATATTCTTCTTCGGTTTGTTTGCTGACTGTTGAAGCTAATAAGCCAAGCACTTTGCCGGGAGGCTAAGCCACAGAGAAATGTGACGTGGCACCAAAGCGGATATCAGATTTGTGCGTTGTCCTTGTCGTTGGCCTGATTTGTTAGCATAACAAAGGATTTGCAGCGTGGAACATGCGTGCCTAGTCTATCAAAACTAATGTCGAACTGTCATATATGTAAAGCAACCCCAAATATGTACGAAGTGCGGGCGAGGGAGTGTGGAAAGGAAAGGAAAAAACCAAGCAAACCCTTTCCTATTCAAATGCTTACCCCCGCCGGGCAGGACATCCATCCATCGAGCTCGGCGCCAAGCCGCAGCACTTGGTTTTAAAGTATGTCAGTGAATGCCTCCTTAGTCTGGCCTCCCAAGTCCTGGCTGCGAGTCCTTGGCACACAACCCGTGTGGACAACCCGTTCGACTCCTCGACTTCCTCCTCCTCACCATGCAGAAATGTTGAATTTTTATTGTTCGTGTTCGTTTTCGTGTTGTTTTTTTTTTTTGTGTTTTTTGTGTGTTGGTCTCTGTGCTTTTCTTTTATTGCCAGCGGGCGGTCGGCGTCGCATCTTCAACTCCTTGATTTCGTTGCCCTTTCACAGCACTCGCTGCCCAACTACACCGCACTTCCTCCGTCCGTCCGTCCGTCGGTCTGTCGATGTCTTCCCTCTTCTTGCGCTCTGGCGCTGACTTTTACACTTTTCGACTTTTCCCACATGTCGTATCAGCGGCTTTTCCCGCGTGGCCTTCGTTCGCTTTTGCCTCGCTCTTCACTCTCTCACTCTCACTCTCGCTCTCCTTCTGTTCGACCTTTTACCGTTCGTCGCTTATTTTTGCGGCATTTTTTGCCCCTTTTTTTTGTGTGCTGCAACGCGCGATTTTCAACGCATGGCCGCGGGGTTTATCTGCTCTTCTCTGTCTCTATCTTCTCTTTTCGGGTGGATTCGTATTATTTCGCATTTAAAAATAGATTTGCATTTATTCTCGCTCTCTCTCTCTCTCTCTCTCTCTCTCTCTCTCTAAATATACTATGTATGTGGCGTGTCCAATTGATTTATGGTTTTTGTAAATAACACACCAAAAAAAAAGAATTGCTAGAAAAGGTTTGCGCCGCAGGGCGGTTAAGTATACAGGGGTGGGGGGAGGAAGGAAGCAAGGCGGTAGTTAGGGGTGTGGAAGGCCTCCAGTGTGGTCTCTCTTTCACTCTCCCTCTCTCTCTCTCTCGCTTTCTCTGTCGCACTCGATTGTTGTTTGCTTTTTTGCGGTTACTTTGCGGTTGCTTTTTGGCGATTTTTTGCAACGTCCGTTTCAACAGCTTCCCACACCGTGTTTCATGGCAATCCAATCCGTTCCGTTCCGTTCCGTCCTGTCCTGTCCCACTCTGCGTTCCATTCCGCGTTCCCCGACACAGCCAGTTTATTGACTTTTCCAACTGATCCTTTGGGTGTAATTCTTGTTATTGTTTGCATTTTTAACTTTGTCCTCGCCTGGCAAAATGATGTTGATGCCAGGCGATAGCAGACAATAAATAAAATAGACAATGGAATACGAAAAATAAGCAAGAGACTAAAGCGAAAAAAGCGTAAGAAAATAAATATATAAATAATTTAAAGTTATAATTACAGGAAATTCCAATTGGCAGATTCTGGAAGGAGAAGGCACAACAAGAAAATACACAAATAAATTGATGTCATTTTCGTTTTCGTTGCGTCTCAAATGGAATTAGCGGCAAGCAAAAAAAAAAAAAAAAAAAACAAAACAAGAAAAAAAAGAAACGAGACAAATCCAAACAACTCCACAAGCAAAGCTCCATATCAGCGGCAAGAAGGTTTACAATAAAAAAAAGAACGAAAAGAAAGAGAATGCTTGACGCAGTCAAAGAGAGTGGAATGGGGAAGGGGAGAAGGAGATGGAGAAGGAGGCAGGCGATGCGAAGCAGACGGCAATGAAAACGCAGATAAACATATTCGCGAATTTGTTATTATCAGAAAAATATTGCGCAAATAACGAGAGAGAAGGAGACGCAGACAAAGGAGGGTGAAAAGGATGAAGCTTAAATGTTGCGAACGTATGCAAAATATTTGTGCGAGTGTGTGTGTGTGTGAGGGGTGTGTGTGTGAGGCTTGTGGGCGTTTAATTCCCTAGCGACTGCATGTGACGCGTTTTGCATGCGGTTTTCGCGCGTTTTCTACGCCAAGCAGAGTGTGTGTGTGTGTGTGCCAGGTGCGTGTGTGTGTGTGTGAGAGGGGTGGAGTGGAGTGGAGTGGAGTGGGGAGGGGAGGGGGAAATAAGGCGACTGGTTGCTGGGCTGCGGGAGGTGTCGCAAATTAGTTAAAAAGCCGAGCCACACAATCAAAGATCAAAACTTTCTGATAGGCAAATGGCTTCGTGACTTCGCTCTCATGTGTGTGTGTGTGTCATGAGTGTGTGTGTGTGTGTGTGTGTGTGTGTGCGTGCGTGTGTGTGGTTTGATGCTTTTATTGTTGTTGTTATTGCCAAGTTTAAGCGCCGTTTGCTGTCATTGTTGCTTCATGAGTTTAATGGCAGTCCTTACTCCTCCCTTCTCTTACCTTCCCTTCCCTTTCCATCCATCCGTCTGTCTGTCTGTCAGTTGGAGTTTGATTTGCCCGACTTTGATAAGCAACTCTTAAGTCGCAAAATGACAAACGAAAAAATTGTGTTAAAGCAAATAAAAATTGATAGGCTTATGCGTGTTCTTTTCAGCCTCCGGCGCTGTAATGACTAAGGGCTAAGGTCTAAGGGTGTCTTTTGATACTCATCCAACGAGTTAAACGCTCTTCGCTGTGCGCAAACAAAAGAGTTTCATCGAATGAGCTGGGGGAATTGGGAATTGACGCCGATTTCACATACAACAACAACAAAAAGTGAAGAAAGCAACTGCACAACTCTTTGCGATAAACAACACAAAATTTGTAGATTATTTAGAAGCTCAAGAAAAAGTTACTTTTCAGTTGGAGTCCTTCTATATTTATGTTTTACAAGTTCATGTTTAGTAAGAATAATTCTTTATTTATTTCGCTTTTCGCTTTCTTTTTTTTCGTCAAGTTTTCCGCTAAAAAAGGCTATATCAATATTTCATCACAACTTTAATTTTAATACATTAGGAGAAAACTTAGGTATATAAAACCAAGTGCGAAAGCTACAGTGGAGTGGACTCAATTGTGATATATCGGCTATACATTTCGAATAAAAGCAAAAAAGCGCGGCATTATTTTTAAAATATACCAAAATGATAGACCACAAAAATACCAAAAATATACTAAATGGTATGTTTAGTATATTGATATGGTAGTACGTTAAAATATACCATATTGTGCAAAATACACCAGATTGTCAGTCAAAGCAACTAAGATGCCCATACAAAAATATTTCTTTAAAACCTTTGATAATTTGTATCTGATCGAAACCATATTTTTAGGAATCACAAAGACTATAGGTTTTTATTGTATATACCAAAATGTTGTAGGAAATACAAAATATACCAGATTGTCAGCCAAAGCAACATGTATTTTTTTCTTAAGATAAACACAAATCTGATTCCAATAAATTGAATTTATTCTCTTGGGTAGTATTCTCTTGAGCTTTAGTCAGTTGTATTATTATTTAAAATTTATAATTATGCAATGAATAATTTATCAAATTAGAGCAACTTTGAATTTAAATTCCTATAATTTCAAATAAGAGCAAATTATATATGAGAGACTAGATAATTTAAATGATTTTCCTTGATCAGTTTTAATCCAATTACTAGAAACAAATTGAAAATCACGAATTGCGTAGTATTCTTATTTCAGACTCTTTCATTACTTTTAATTTATGCATTTAACTTACAACTTACAATATTAAAAACTAGTTAACGAAAACACTTTCAATGTTCTTTCTTCGCATTCGATTATATTAAAATCACAATGAAGACAGTCTAAAAGCCTGTTGAATAATTATTGATAACATCATCTTCGTTTTCTGCAGTCAGTTGGTCAACATTTCGTTATCAGCTTATCGGTTGCATCTTCAACTTCAATTCGAGTTTTGTCGGCAATCAACTTTCTCCACTGAAGAAACCACAACAAGCAAAACGAAAAACAACAACAACGATTACAATATGGCGCCCATCTCCCTGCCCTCTTCCCTCCTCCCTCCTCTCTTCCACTCCTTCCACTGGCCATGGAAATGCCAAAAAACTTTGATATATTGTCAACTATGTTTGCCCGGCTCTTAAGCACCGCTGCGGTCTGATCCACCTTCCTGTCATGTCCTCCCCTCTCTGCTGTCCTCCGCTGTCCTGCACCTTGGTCCACCTTGGAGCGAGTCGCCCAGACGCCGCCGAAGCCGCCGTCGCAACTTTGTCTTGCGCATGCCAACAATAATTTTTGATTAAAGATGAATTTTTAATTTAATGTATCTCACAGATACGCGGATACGCAGATAGAAACGCAGCCAGCGAAACGTAAAAAAAAACCAAAAAATACCAAAAAAAAAAAAAAAAACAAAAGCATCGGGGAAACGAGGGAAAAAATGCACGAAAAATGTTTTTTAATCTCAACGGCAAACGGAAGCGGAAATCAAACGACCAGAACAGCGACTGCGACTGCGACTGCGGCTTCGACTGCAGCGACGTCGACGTCGACGACCAAAGTATCAAACAAAATTTTTAATGTCTTCGCCAGGAGCAAATGGGACAAATGGGGCAAGCAAGAGGCGAGATGGAGAAGGGGGAAGAGGGAACTGAGTCTTGTGCCTTATGCCTGGCCGCCTTGTTAAAAAGTCCGCGTAATTTTCAAACCTCCCTCCACACTTACCTCACCCTCCACCCTTGAAGCCGGTCAGAAGCTGCCTTTGATTTTTTCCGAAGTTTTTTACCATTTTTTGCTGCCATTTATTTTGCTTCTCTTCGTTTTTTTTTTTGTTGCTGTTTTGCGTTTGGCTCATTAGGAATTTTTCTTCTTTGGGTGTGTTTTTTTTTTTCTTCTTCTTAGCTTGTGTTGGGAAAGCGATAAAAATTTGAAAGGCAGCAGCAGCGACCGCGAATGCGACGCAACCGCGTCACCACCCTCCAATTGAGTCATGAAACTTACTCTCACAACGCATCCGCCCACCGTCCATTGCCCAGTGCCCAGCGCATTGCCAAATGGTGTTTAATGATTTATGAATAATCGCCATTTTGCATTTGAGTGATGAGTGGAGTGGGTAGTGAAAAGGGAAGGGAGCGAGTCAGCAGTCGGTAAGTCAGTCAGTCAACGACGAACGGCGAACGGCGCCCAAAAGTCCATTTACACGTTTCGTTTGAGCTGGCTGCTGAGGGGATTCATCTAAAGATTGGGTCTCCCTCTCCCTCTCCACTCCCACTCCTCTCCAAGTCTGGCTCTTGTCTGTCTTATCAATGCTCGTCGCTCGGGTGGTTCTACAAATTTTTGCTTTGATAATTTTTACAACGTTTTTTTCTCGCTTTTTTCTTCATCGAATCGTTGTTGTTTTTATGCTTTTCCACTTACGCGTTAAATTTTTTGACAAACAACACGCGCCAAACGCAGCCATCGTTGGGATGATGATGGGCGGGGGGTTAAAGCATTGGGTAAGGGGAGGGGGAGGATGAGTTTATGTAGGCGTTTGCCATTTGACAGCTTTGACAGTTGAGCAACAAGCGAACCTGGCAGACTAGGCAGAGAATCTGTAATTAATTGCAGCCTGAGATGAAATATTTTTAGATTCCAATCAAACATATGGAAATACAGCTATGATTTTTATAATACAAATAACATATAACACAATTAAGTATTATCCAGAGCAAGATTAAGTAAATAAGCAAACACTTCGACTAAACTATTGGTGTAGATATTCTTCTATTTACTGAAGAAACTTAAAATGCACTGTGTTATTTATCTCTTAATTGCTTCGTTTATTTCAAACGTCTGTTCATTTGCAATGCTCACACTCGACTGACTAAAAACCAAACAAATGAAGCTTCACTATTCTCTCTTCTCATCTTCGTTCATAACGGTATTTTCCGATTGTGACCAGTCGGATCGTGCCAATTCGAGTTCGTCGTCCACTCAAAGCATCTGTACAAGTAGACCAGAGAAATGAAGTAAACAATCAAGAGACAAAGAAGAAACACAAGATTTTGGTGGTCAAAAAGGAAATCGTGAAAAGTAACGGGACCATTTTGTGCTTCTTCTTTGTCACTTGTTTGTTCGTTCGAACGCGCATCGTTTACTTCACTTCTTTTCTTTGCTGTTGCTGCTTTATACACATACACATACAAACATTAGAATACACATATGTATGTTTGCATTTTCATCTATGTATTTGATTCTTGCTCGCATAGAAATAAATTTAATTTATTAATTCAAATACTAATGCAATAATATGAATCAACAGGCAGTAAAATAGTTTCGAAATGAATTGTCAATTTCCAAGTGAAGTTCACAGCCTTTAAAATATTCTTAAATGTAAAACTATTTTATCGTATTGTAAGGAATGCAAAATAAAGGCAATTATGCCGGGAAATAAAAGACGCATCTAATTGCTGAAACTAAAAAACTACGAATACGCAACAGCTTAAAATATATGTATGCTAAGGGCTTTTGCAATAAGTTGTTCACTTTAAGTTGATAAACCTTTCATTTAAATACATGTAAATACTCTTGTTTTTCATAATTAATTAAAGTCATTTATGAAGTATGAGTACGAGTAAAGACAAGGAATTTAATATTCTATCAATGTGAATCTCTCTATTATACATATTTAAAGACGCGTTTCTTTGCAATTTTTATATATTAGAATGGTATTATAACTTTGCGCCGGCAGGAAATATATGTAACAGGTAGAAGGAGGCATCTCTGACCCTATAAAGAAAATATATTCTTGATCAGTATCAATAGCCGAGGCGATCTAGCCATGTCCGTCTGTGTGTCTGTCCGTATGAACACCTAGATCTCAGAGACTATAAGAGATAGAGCTATAATTTATTTCGACAGCATTTGTTATGTTTGCACGCAGATAAAGTTTGTTTCAAATTTTAGCCACGCCCACTTCTGCCCCGGCAAATAGATAAAACTTCCTGAAAATTTGGTTGCAATCAGATAAAAATGGTCGAAGTTATTAAAGAAATATTATACTTTTGTATGGGCAAAAACTCTTGCTTAGTTAGTTACTTAGTTGCATTAGGTGACAATCTGGAATATTGTGCCGTCTATGGTATATTTATACCCGCTACCCATAGGGTAGAAGGGTATTATAACTTTGTGCCGGCAGGGAATGTATGTAACAGGTAGAAGGAGGCATCTCCGACCCTATAAAGTATATATATTCTTGATCAGCGTCAACAGCCGAGTCGATATAGCCATGTCCGTCTGTCCGTCTGTGTGTCTGTCCGTCTGTCCGTCCGTCCGTATGAAACACTGGATCTCAGAGACTATAAAAGATAGAGCTATAATTTTTTTTCGACAGCATTTGTTATGTTTGCACGCAGATCAAGTTTGTTTCAAATTTTTGCCACGCCCACTTCCGCCCCCGCAAATCAAAAAAATCGAATAACAAGCGTAATTTTAAAGCTAGAGTTACGAATTTTGGTGTATACAATAATTTCTATAGTAGTTATGATTCCTGAAAATTTGGTTGCGATCAGATAAAAATTGTGGAAGTTATTAAAGAAATACTTTTGTATGGGCAAAAACTCCTACTTACTAGGGGTCTGAGTTGCTTTGGCCGACAATCTGGTACATTGTGCCGTCTATGGTATATTTTGAATGCGGTACTATATCGATATACCCACATATACCATTTGGTATATTTTTAGTATTTTTTTAGTATTTTCGGTATATTTTGAAAATGATACCGCAATATTTTGCCTTTATTTAAAATGGGTAGCGGGTATCTCACAGTCGAGCACACTCGACTGTAACTTTCTTACTTGTTTTAATGTGGTACTATATCGATATACCACATATAGCATTTGATATTTTTTTTTAGTATTTTTGTAGTATATTTTGAGAATAATACCGCAAAATATATTGGTTTTATTCAAAATGGGTAGCGGGTATCTCACAGTCGAGCACACTCGACTGTAATTTTCTTACTTGTTTATTAATAGCTTTCAACATAAATAAATGAATAACAAAGTTCACTTAAAAACAAGTAAGAAAGCTACAGTCGAGTGTGCTCGACTGTGAAATACCCTCTACCCATTTTGAATAAAAGCAATATATTGCGGTAATAATCTCAAAATATTAAAAATAAATATGCATGTATTTTCGATCGGGATTTGAACTCGAGCACCACCGACCGGGTGGTTAAAAAAAAAAAAGTTTGTACTTCGAGCGGGTTCGAACCTGGGCACCACAACATGCGCGGCTTGCACTCTACCACCTGAGCTATCGCATTGCTTATGAATCCTCTATGCATACAGATGCTAATATAGACGAGCATGTATATACGTATACGCATACATACAATACATACATAGCAGGCGGTTTTGCTCATACAAAATATTTCTTTAATAAAATCCACAATTTTTATTTATAATTGTTGTATATACGATTAAAAAAAAAAAAAATTGTAGCCTTCTTGTTTATGTTCTTGAATGATCAGCTTAAAAGTATGCAATATTTCGTTCTCCAATTACAAATTTGTATTTTTATTTGTTCGCCTGTTGCAATTCTCAAGTGGTTCTGGACGCGAGGGTACAAGTTAGACATTAAAATGTTTAGCTTCATCTAATCCAATTGTGGTCGAGGTCGAGTCGCTACCATCGAGTTTGCAACTCGGGTGCGAGACTCCCGCCAGGCTGACAAGATTGGAGGCTGTGCTTAACGAAGCCAAGATCATCACTATCACGATCATCTCTGTGTGATGCAAATCTTACAGGCTTTTCGTTGGCAGCCTATCTAACAACTGACAGTGCGTGTTGCACATTGTGCGCAGTTAGAGAAAATGCTCAAGGAGTCTGAGCAATGTGCAAAAACACGTGAATTGCCATTCCAACAGCTGTGTTTATCAGCTGATATTTTTTGAGTGGCGCCATCTATCTCTCGCGCTCAGAGCGAAACGGATATACAAGATACAGAGATTCTTGTATACGATACTCAATATCTGCTCTATATCCTCAAGAAGGAAGTGATGGAGATAGCCGATTTGAAAAGCACTAGCATTAAGAGTGTCCGGAGTCAAGGAAGCAGTTGAGCATCTTCTCTGTAGATGTTCAGAGTTATCCAGGCTCCGGATGAAATACCTTGTTTCGCCGTTTCATAACAAACTTCGTGATGAGGTTTCCCGGTTACCACCTAGGATGCTGCTGGCCTTTGCCAAAAACGCATCCATACTGTGCGACTTCTGAGGCGAAGACACCCTCCACCGGTAAAGCTATGGACCTCTACTGGTCAGTGATTGTTGGATTGTTGGAAAACGCGATCTGATGGCTTGCACCCAGACTGGATCTTGAAAGACAGCTGCATTTTTGCTACCTATACTTATAAACATTCTTGATGAGCCTTCTGATCTAGAAATTGGCGAGAGCTCGCGATCCAGATTTTTAATGAAGCAAGAAAGTTTGCGTATTCAACTTATCTTAAGATTAGTTTGGTCTGTTCGGGCGAGATCAAACATAGCGGTTGCAGTTGCTTCTTCTGGAATAGTAGCCACATTGTGAGAAGGATGCCGTACGGCTCATTCAGCATTAAAATTACCGTTAAATCTTCACACTATTGAAGAAGCAAAATATTAAACAACATGAAGGAGGAACACTTATCCAGCTGCAATAACTTGAATAGCAAAAGGAAACGGGAACAGCAGAAAAGTGCTAGCAAAGCGATAAGAATGCGCATTCGACTTGTTTTCTATCAGTCGGTTAACTTGCCGCCGTGCAAAAATCAGCTGAATGATTCGACACAAATTCGGCAGAAAAGTGCTACCGAAGCGATAAGAATGCAATGGCCAAAGTTTTAACAGCGTCGAAAATCATCATCTGGGACGAATGCACAATGGCGCATAAATGTGCATTAGAAGCACTTAACCGAACATTAAAAGATTTACGCAATGACTCTAGATGTTTTGGAGGAGCACTGATTTTACTGTCTGGCGATTTCCGCCAAATACTGCCAGTAATTCCAAGATCTATGGCTGCCGACGAAATAAACGCTTGCCTCAAACATTTCATCTATTCAGCGTACTACAATAAACTGCTGTAATCAAGGAAACTTTCTAAACTCAATTTAGAGGAGCAGCTTTTAAAATGGACATGATTGAAACCAATCCACAATACCACTTGTCCTTTGACAATCAAAGCATTCGCACCGGATTCATATGCAAAGTGTACCTCATAGAGATGTCTCAGTTGTTGGTGACTTTTGGAGCTGTTGCAATCTTCGCTTTCTCCCCCAAAGTGAAGTACTTTGCCCACCGCAATATTTGGCTCTACCCGCTGTCTACGATCATCATGCTGGTGACTTATCTGGCCATGACCTGCTTCGAGAATGTGCGACGACAGAAGCCAATGAACTTCATATGCTTGGGCATCTTCACTTTTGCTCAATCCTTTATGCTGTGTCTCTAGTCGATAGAATAATGTAGGTAAGGGAAGGCGTGAATTTGTAGATCGCAATAAGCATGATCCCTGGGGTCGTGCTTATCAAATAGCGAGAGGGAAAGGCAGGGAACTTAGTTTAGGCAACTTGCATGTCGGAGGCCTTCAGCTAACGGCATGGAAGGATTGTATGAATGCTTTGTTGAATGTGTTCTTCCCGCGAGAGGAGACACAGCAGGTTCCACTACATGTGGAGCAACTTGTTGAACCGCTCCGGGAAGCTGAATTGGGGGCGGCTTTTAAGAGGTTAAAGTCGAGAAAAGTCGCCCGGCATGGATGGTTTCACTGGGGAAATGTGTAAATGTGTTTTGAATTCGATTCCAGAATATATGTATGCATTGTATGAAAGGTGTGTGAATGAGGGATACTTTCCCAGTGAATGGAAATGTGCAAAGATGGTAGTACTCTTGAAGTCTGGTGACATGAATAACAATCATGCTGATAATGGCGAGGATGGTGAAAAAAAGGCTAGGGAATTTTGTATCCCTCCTGAACCGACTAACGATGAAACGGAGATGTTTAGCACTGGAATTATATCTGGGATTAACTTCTCTAAATATGATAATATTCCCGTTAAGGGGTTTTATTTGCTTTAGCCGACAATCTGGTATATTGTGCCGACTATGGTATATTTTGAAAATGGTACCATATCGATATAACAAATATACCATTTGGCATATTTTTAGTATTTTTGGTATATTTTGTTAAAATACCGCAACATTTTGCTTTTATTCAAAATGGGTAGCGAGTATCTCACAGTCGAGCACACTGTAACTATAACTTTCTTACTTGTTTTCGACAGCATTTGTTATGTTTGCACACAGATCAACACCCACTTACTAGGGCTCTTAGTTGCTTTACTGACAAACTGGTATATTTTGTACTCTATAGAATTACTATATAAATAGTATATTTGGTATATTTTCAAGAATAATACCGCAATATTTTGGTTTTATTCAAAATGGGTTTTAGGTATCTCACAGTCGAGCACACTCGATTGTAGTTTTCTTGCCTGTTTGCTTTATGTATGCAATGTTCTTTTGTACTTCAATGAAAAATTTCTGTGGCATAATTGCAGGTCTGTTTACATAAATGACATGCGTAAACAGCAAATTTTATCAATTTGTATATTGCAATTCTCAAGCGGTTCTAGATTGCCAATTAAGGATAACAGATTACTAAAAAAGGGTTTCGCTCTGAGTCTTTTCGTAAAGAGCCGAGCGAGAGACACTTATTTGCAGACAACGAAAAACGGTCGGCGAGTACTTGTTCTTATTCTCCAGCTTCTCTGACGATTGACACGGGACAAAAGAAGAGCTTGTGATATCAGCTTCAGGTTGATCCCTTATTACCTGGAACTTTCGCTCTTCCTTCGGTGGAAAATGTTTTGCCGGGTATTGGATTGATGGCGAGATCGCCACACATATAATCGCTAAAGATAAAGGCCCAACGGGAGAACAAGGAATGTGCACAATACCTGGAACGAGCATTATCTTCGTGGTACTGACAGGAGATGCCCAAATGATATTCTTAAAAGTCATTAGTGAAGACGGCGTTAGTAACACTCTTATTAGGTTAGATTAGGTTAGACCGGCTGCCCCTGCTAGGGGCGAAGCATAGACCAGTAGAGGTCCATAGCTGTACCGGGTGTCTTCGTCTCAGAAGTCGCACTGTATGGATGCGTTTTTGGCAAAGGGCAGCAGCATCCTAGGTGGTAGCCGGGAAACATCACGAAGTTTGTTATGAAACGGCGAAACAAGGTATTTCATCCGAAGCCTGGATAACGCTGGACATCTACAGAGAAGATGCTCAAGGGCTTCCTTGACTCCGGACACTCTTATTAATGCCAGTGCTTTTCAAATCGGCTATCTCCATCACTTCCTTCTTGAGGATATAGAGCAGATATTGAATATCATGTACAAGAATCTCTGTATCTTGTATATCCGAGACGCTGGCCTTATAGCGGAAGCAGCCTTTGACCACAGTCATTAGTTCGGTGCTGGTGAACACGTTCAAGGGATCATTAGGATTATCAGTGACTTGGCAGCCACGCAAGTACTGCACAATATTGAATATATTCTGGATTTCTGAGCAAACATTCTCGAACGCAAGGATCACCAAAGAGATGACTACACGACAACGCTACTGAGCGATGATTGGAAGTATTCAAAGAATCATATGGAACAACAACCACTCAATTCCAGACGCTCCTCGAGAACCTTTATTTGCCGCTCCTTTTGCAAGCATATGTTGTCTCTAAGATCCAGCTTCTGGCGCATCTCATTTATCTCTCGTAAATGAATTTCTTCTTGGCATTTAATAGTGTCTTGTAATTGCTGTCGCAATTGAATGTAATCAGGATTTTCACAAACGCGAAAGACATCTTGCTCCAACTTATGGTATATAAAATTCTGAGCCTCCAGTTCCTTTCGAAATTCATTCATTTCTTGCAAATGTAGCTCTTCTTGTTCCTTAAGATGATAAAGTAACTGTTTGCACATTTCTATATATTCTGGATTCTCATATACTTGGGATATTTGCTGCTCAGTTTCACCCAATGCATGCGTGGAATGTTTCGCATCGTTGCTCTGACCAAAGATAATCTGACCTGGATTTATGAGCGGACTATAGACGGATATTTTACCCGAATTTATAGAGAACAATTAAGCAGCAAACTCAGCTGGTGTATTACTGCCGTCCTTCATCGTTTTGTCAAAGTAATTGAAAGCGGCAAAAACGAACTTGGTATTTTCCAAATCACACTGTGCCTTGCCCTTCATAACTGTGCGCTCAATATTGAACGGCTTCACGTTGCTGACTCCCACAGTGGAGACTAGCTGTCCAGTGGACGTCATGCGCTCTCTGGTTCCGCGTTCTGCATTCTCAGCGTCTTTGGCACGTGAAATGTACGGACCGCGCTGCTGCGCATTCATATTACTACAAATGCCTCCGCATCGTGACACAGCTTGGGGCAATGTCAGGCTATGTCCTTCTTCGGTGTTGCGCCACCAATCCTGAACGAATGTCATGAAACCATTCTTTTTTGGGGCAATTTTCAACTATGTAAATCTTTTTACAAATCAACACTTTAGTGACACGAAGTTTACAAGAAAAACTCAAGGAAATTAGTTTACATAAGTAGAATTTTAAAGCTATTGACAAGGGCGCTAACTTTCCCCAAAATATGAAAGCACAACAACTTAAAATGAATATAACAGAACACTATGTTCAGTTTCTTACAAACCAACAATTCATTTTTATACCCGCTACCCATAGGGTAGAAGGGTATTATAACTATGTGCCAGCAGGAAATGTATGTAACAGGTAGAAGGAGGCATCTCCGACCCTATAAAGTATATATATTCTTTATCAGCGTCAACAGCCGAGACGATCTAGCCATGTCCGTCTGTGTGTCTGTCCGTATGAACACCTAGATCTCTGAGACTATAAGAGATAGAGCTATAATTTATTTCGACAGCATTTGTTATGTTTGCACGCAGATCAAGATTGTTTCAAATTTTTGCCACGCCCACTTCCGAATTTTGGTATATACAATAATTACTATAGTAGTTATGAAATCCTGAAAATTTGGTTACGATCAGATAAAAATTGTGGAAGTTATTAAAGAAATACTTTTGTATAGGCAAAAGCGCCTACTTACTAGGGTCTGTTGCTTTGGCCGACAATCTGGTACATTGTGCCGTTTATGGTATATTTTGAATGGTGTACTATATCGATATACCAAATATACCATTTGGTATATTTTTTTAGTATTTTTAGTATATTTGGTATATTTTTTTATAATAATACCCCAAAATATATTTTTAGTATTTTTGTAGTATAATTGGTATGTTTTGAGAATAATACCGCAAAATATATTGCTTTTATTCAAAATGGGTAGCGGGTATCTCACAGTCGAGCACACTCGACTGTAGCGTTCTTACTTGTTTATTAATAGCTTTCAACGTAAATAAATTTTTTTTTTTTTTAATTAATTAGCTTCTTTATTTAAGTATCGAACCAGTACATCAAGAACAAAATAGTACTATATCAACACAGGTACAAGAAATGTTTATGTTTGGGCCAAACCTCATATTAGTTTAAGGTGTTTCTGAGAAGTTTACTATTGGGTGAACGTTTTGGCAAACCCTTGACGCTACAATCGCCTCAACGGTCTAGCTGGTAGTAGTCTCCTAGCGAGTCTGCTTTTATGAGTTAGCAACCTATCGCTATATCGGCTTGTGTGTCTGCCAATCTGCTCCTCTACAGAATGTATTTTCAGATCGCGGTGTAGGGTGGATCCTCTCACGTACCAAGGGCAGTTTGTAATTCGCCGTAACACCCTATTCTGCAGTACTTGGATGCGTTTGTAGTTTGATTTGGCAGCAATCCCCCAAATCTGCATTCCATATAACCAGATTGGCACTATGCAATGTACGTATACTGCTCTTTTTGCGCGAAGAGACATTTTGCTTCTTTTGTTGAGCAGCCAGCGCAATTTCTGTAGCCTTTGGCCACAGTTCTTGGTGACAGCTTTTAAGTGTGGCGCAAAAGTGAGTCTGTTGTCTAGAACGATACCAAGATATTTCGCAGAGGTAGGTTGTTCCAGTGTCACGCCTTCGAAGTGAATAGCTGGAGTGGTGGAGATTAATCTTTTCAGCGTAAAACACGGGTTAACTGTTTTTGTGGAATTAACCTTCAGATTCCACCTTCTGCACCAAGCTGCCAAGCTATCCAGGTATCCTTGGAGTCCGTTTGCAGCTTCTACGCTGCTTGGAGAGTTGTATAATACCGCAATGTCGTCCGCATAAGTTGCAATGAGAGCCTTGGAGGGATCTGTTAGATATACATATTTTTGGTATGAGCCATAACAGTTTGATGTTCTTCAATGATGATGATGATGATGATGTTTTTCAATGCCTAAATGCCAGCTGAAATGGTAAATGCCCCATTGTGCAGTGACTTTAAGTTTTAAGAACATGCAAGATGTTTTCACAATATATGGTCTCACACCTCTTTACTAGAGACTCTTTATACCCAATACCGTTGGGTAGCGGGGGGTCAGAGAGTTGAGCACACTTGACTGTAGCCTTTTTGTTTTTTATGTTCTTGAATGATCAGCTTAAAAGTATGCAATATTTCGTTCTCCAATTACAAATTTGTATTTTTATTTGTTCGCCTGTTGCAATTCTTAGACATTAAATTAGACATTAAAATGTTTAGCTTCATCCAATCCAATTGTGGTCGAGGTCGAGTCGCTACCATCGAGTTTGCAACTCGGGTGCGGGACTCTCGCCACATTTTCGCTTTGGTGCAGGGACCGTTCGTCGACAGTTCTCACAGCATTACGGGCATTCCATCCGGGATGCGTGTGTTTGCTAATCGACGTTCGAAGGCTGCCATCTTTTTGGGCGACCCGGATGCCATCTGCATGCCGATTGAGTCGCTCATTTGGAAGATTTGGCTCAATCCGTCGATCATTAGGATTATCAGTGACTTGGCAGCCACGCAAGTACTGCTGGATTTCTGAGCAAACATTCTCGAACGCAAGGATCACCAAAGAGATGACTACACGACAACGCTAATGAGCGATGATTGGAAGTATTCAAAGAATCATATGGAACAACAACCACTCAATTCCAGACGCTCCTCGAGAACCTTTATTTGCCGCTCCTTCTGCAAGCATATATTGTCTCCAAGATCCAGCTTCTGGCACATCTCATTTATCTCTCGTAAATGAATTTCTTCTTGGCATTTAATAGTGTCTTGTAATTGCTGTCGCATTTGAATGTAATCAGAATTTTCACAAACGCGGAAGACATCTTGCTCCAACTTATGGTATACAACATCCTGAGCCTCCAGTTCCTTTCGAAGCTTATTCATTTCTTGTAAATGTAGCTCTTCATTTTCCTTCTACCCTACGGGTAGCGGGTATAAATACACTTTGCCGGCCTCAATAACGTCTCTTAGATATAAAATACTCTTGTTTATCTTCGCTGCAACTTCTTCTGCGCTTTACACAATCAAATCTTCTTGTGCTTGACATTTGTTTTCAATATATCTTTTTCTGTCAATTCCTTCCGCTTTGATTCTTTCAGCTAGCAACGTCTTTTGCTACACTTATAGATAGACAAGTAGCAACGTCTTCTAATATGTATATTTTAACTAGCAACTGCTTCCGTTAAACTAATAAAAACAACGTATTTTTCTATACGTAAAATTTAAGCTCACACAGCACGCTGCAGCGAAGGAATTGCACTCTCTCTCACTCTTTTACTCTCACTTTGGCTGTAGCAATTTGCTACTAGCAAAAACAGAAAACCACCCCAAAGAAGCCATCCACTTAGCATATGTGATAGACACGATCAGCGAATGCTTTCTTGGCAATCGACTATCGCTCTCTCGGTCGCACTCGCATGCAAACCTTGCCGTGCAATTGAAGTTCTCATTTGCATGGCAAAGGTTGCATTGGCATTTGAATCGATGAGTTTTTCAACTTTTTCTCTGTAAATAGTTGTGCATTAATTAAGATAATGCAAACAGACTATAAGTATTTTAACTTTTACTTCGACTACATAGAAAATTGCAGCAATTAAGAAAACCAAAGTTGAAATGAAATATCTATGATTGATTTTTTGGCTCATAACTTTGAATGCATATCGCTGAACACACACAAGACAGGGGCAGACAGGTAAGTGTCTCTCTATTCAATCTCGAACATTTGCACCCACGCCCCTCCCCTTTGCAGCACCCACACTCCCACTTGGCAAAGGAAAGCCTCAAGCTCAAAGCTTGACTGTCAATATTGACGCGTTGCGTGGAAATCGCGCAACTTTTCGGGCCTCTGGCAGAATAACTGTCAAAAATCTTTCAAATTTTAATCAACTTTATTTTTAGCTTTGCCTGTTTGCTTGGGCATATGTATGTACATCGACACACGAGTCTGTATCCCCTCCCTTCCCCTCCCTCACTCCTCAACGTCTTCCCCAACTCGTGTCTTGTCTCCCGTGTCTCGGTTGTGCGTGCAAAGTTTGCAGTCTTCCTTTCTGTTTTTTTTTTTATAGCCAAACAAATATGAGCATAACTGTATGTAAATGTGTGACAACGTGTGTGTGTGTGTGTGTGTCTTCTTTTGCAGATGGAAGGACTTTGTGAGTCTCTCCCTCTCGCTCTTTCTGTCAATCAGGCTCTTCGCCTCTCCTCGCCTTCACAGGACTAACGCCAAAAAGTATTAAAGACGCATTTAATTAAGTTGAAATTGTTGGCAAAGTGACTGCGAGTGAAGGAGGGAAGGAGGGAAGAAGGAGCGATGCCTGTCGAAGCCAAAACTCAACTTAAGGATGAGACGCATCACCCCACAGGGGAGCTCTAATATTTTCCACGATTTTCGAGTTAATCTTATGAATGTTGCCATTTTTGATGGAACAAACAATGAATGGAGCATTAGATTGATGTTTCACTTGCAGTACTCTCATTGAATTTGTTGTGTTATCTATAGAATGGAAATAATTTCACAAATTTATTACTTAGTAAGCATATAGCTAAAAATACAAATATAAGGCAATCTATAGCCAATTCTATTCACTTTATTGAAATAATTTGAAATATGTATACGAGTATAAAAGAATTATACAAAATATTTAAGAATGCATTTAAAAATCTGAAAATTAATGTGAGAAATCATATGATGTATGCTTTTGATTATGAAACCCAAAGGGTAGAAGAATACTTCTTGAGTTAGATTTTTTTTTCGACAGCATTTGCTATATTTTCGCTCAGATGAAGAAAATCAAAAAAGCTGGAGTCTATTTTAAGTACTTACAATAATGCCTACAGCAATTATTAGAAGCAAGTTCTAGAAAACCATTTTATAGGGTAAGAAGTGACAACGATATACTAAATATGGTATATTTTGGTATGTTTTGCACTCGATGTTATATTTTGAATTACAAGTGCATATACCAATATACCAAATGCAGTCTTTAGTATATTTTACTATTTTTCGCTATATTCATTTGGTATATTTTGAGAATAATACCGCTCTGCTTTGCTTTTATTAAAAACGGGTCTCGTAATCTGAAAATATATACATTATTGTTTGGCGTCAATAGCCGAGAAGATACATATATCCATGTCCGTCCGTCTGTCCGTCCGACCGTATGAAACCCTTAATCTTAGAGACTATAAGAGATAGAGACATAATTTTTTCGACAGCACTTGTTATGTTCAGCAGGCAAATGAAGTTTGTTTCAATTGGGAAGTTATAAGAATTTACTTAGTATTGAAGTACGTAATTATTTTTGAAAAAGGATCTATTTTATGAATTATGCAACTATTGAAATAAATATCGAAACGTTAAACACTTATTGCAGGAATAAGTATTTACTACTAACTACATAGATTTCATTTAGGTCTAGACTTGCACATAAATTGGAAGCTGGGCTAGTTAAAAATGCGAACATTTTGTGGGAAACATTAAAGCGAAATATCCTGCAGGACGCACATTGACGGGCCATAAAAACAATGCAGAAGCACTCGGGAGCAGCCGGCGATTGCAGGTTGAAGGATAGACAGCAGAATGAGAAAGGAGGAGTGGAGAAGAGGGGGGTGTGGGGGGAAGAGGACACATTGGAACTAATAAGCCAAAAGGCGGCGCGGTTCGATTTAATGAGCAGCCGTCGCAAGTTTCCGCAACGTTGAACGCGTTAAACTAATCAACGCACGGGCTCCAATTGCACCAAGCACCCTCCTTGCTACACATTGCCTTCCCCTCACCCCGCACCACGCATCACCAACAACAATCTTGCCACATTCGACAGCATGGGGCAGCTGCCCCACGTTGTCGTCTCCTCCTCGCTGCCCTCGGTTCGCAGGCCGCGTCAACAGTTGTTTGTTTGTCTGCTCAATTGCTTGTTAACATTTTGCGCAATTTGGCGAACGACGACGATGGGATTGGGTGTGGCCAAAGGGGGACGGGGGTCGGGGGCGGGGGGAGGTCGCTTAAACTACCTGCAAACATGGAAAAAAGCAAAAACCAATTGAGCGTGTGTGAGGCAACTGCGTTTTCGTCTATGTCTGCCGAGGCAGACTTCTGCTGCTATTTCTGTGTGTTGTGTCCTGTGTGGAAACTCATAAAATTTTATAGTTTAGTTTGGTCTCCAGCGGATGGAGAAGGGGCAGGCGAAAGATAGGCAGGGGAGAGGGGGAGGGGGGTGGTGGCCACGTGGTCCGTGTGTTATGGCTGTGAACTAATCGCCGCAACGTTTTCGCCAGTTAATGAAATGGTCAGTCAGTCCAGCATTTTGTTGCCCATCGACGGAGGTGACCTCGTTCATGCCCCATTTGGTGGGTGGGGAGGGGAAAGGGGAGGAGTGGGCAATTAAAAGCGAACGCGTCTCGTGTTCACAACTCACTTTTTTTCTGCTTTTGCTTTTGCTTTTTCTGGAGGGTGCAGAGTGCAGACACTCACACAATTGAAATGAAGACGTCTACGTCGCTTTGTTCCTTCACCTTCTGCTCAGAGATCATTAAAGACGTTCGTTCCCCTCCTTTGTGAGTCCAATTGCAATTACTTGGCCAATTTTAGTTCGATAAATTGCTTGCAGATTCCTCAAGTAAAACGAACATGAGAATATCTGCTCAGACTTGGCTTTTGATGCAGCTTTCTAAAGACGTTATTTCTAAAATTTTTAAATTCATTTGTTGGAAAGTATTACTTTAAATATATTTATATTGTACTCTATGGTATATTTTGCATATAACAGTATATCGATATACCATTGGAGTATTTTGATATGTTTTGGTATATTAATTTGGTATATTTTTTGCATACCATACTGTTTTGCTTTAGTTGTAAATTGATAGCGGGTGGTTCACAGTCGAGCACACTCAACTACTCAACTCAGTTTTTCAATGTCTTTAAAAAATAATACTGAACTGATTTGCGAGTATTTCACAGTCACAGCACAATATAGTAGACTCATCGAGTCCATCTTTTCACACTATTCTTGTTCAACAAAAGCTATTGTATAAGCTGTATTGTTAATGTTCTAAGAAAATACTGTTCAAGTTTCATTTTACTATAATTTCCATACAGTTTCTGCTCTATATTAGATACTTTGATAAATGCCCTCGCAGTCGAGGCAATTTGTTAATCCCAATTCCCTGAATAGCACTCCTAATTGCGCCTTTCCGCCCCCCTTGATGCAGTTGCTTAACCCCTTCTCTATGAGCAATCACATATTGCATTACACACAATCAAATCAAATCAAATCAAATCAAATCAAATGATATCACACAAATCAGGCCAAATCGCTGACGCAATTTGCCTTTTGGCCAGCAACCTAAAAAAAAAACTCCGCCCAAGATGGCAACTCAATTCGCAAACTGAAGCCCAAGAGCCATATTTATACACGTCCATATGTGGAATCAGGGTTATGAGGATGGGAATGGAATGGAATGGGATGAGATGGGATTCGGGCAAACGCTATAACATAACTCACGCTTATGATTTTTAAGGGCACATCAAAAAGCTGGCCGAACCCTTCGCAACTATAACCAATAAACATTGTAACAAAATTGCTTGTTTTTGCAGCTAATAAAATCATAAAAAAGCAAAAAAGAGACTGAGATAGAGAGAGAGAGAGAGAGAGAGAGAGAGAGAGTGAAATAAATACGTAAATAGCTGGGGAGGGTTAAGAGACAAAAAAAAAAAAAAACGGAAAAGAAAAAGAAATGACAAGTGACTTTTTTATCACTGGGCCCGCACAGGACGCAAACGATATAGTCGTGACCATGGATGTATGGATGAATAGCTTTAGCTCAGCTCAAGATGAAGCTCCAGCTGATGTAACTGGATAAATGGACCCCGCCACAATGCATGCAAATTGTAACAAGGATAATGGCAAACTCTCAAAAGACCACCGCAAACAAGACGAGCTACAAGACATCGCATCGCATCACATCACGCATCAACCCCAAAGTAAGTTCAGCCAACAATCGAGGTCTGCGTGTGGCTGAAAGTGGTGGGAAGGGGGGGTGAAAGGTGGGTGGGGAGGCTGACGTATACGCTTAAGTGCCACTTGACAAATTGGTCAAGTGATTTGGCAAAAAAGCAGCACACAGAACGAGCATGGGACAGCAATAGAAAAGCCATAGAAAAGGCCATAAGTGGAGACTATTGGGGGCCAAATAGGTTGCCATAGAATTGAACTGATATTTTCTAACAAGAAGAAAATAATCTCACTTGATATCAGTATCTTGCGAAGATCATTGAACATGACAAAAGCTTGAAAGACGTTAAAAAACCAATACTTCAGTCAATGAATATAAATGTTAAGAAAGAAATAAATACAAGCAACAGAGTCACAATCGAGTGTGCTCGACTGTGAGATACATCGTAACTCATTTTCAATAAATGAAAAATAGTGAGGTATTTTTCTAAAAATCTACCAAATTAAAATACTGAAAAATACTAAAAATAAAATCCCCAATTTACTTCAAATAAAAGCAAAACCGCTCGAAAATATTCCAAAAATATACCGAATTGAAATACTGAAAAAATACTAAAAATTAAATCCCCTATTCATTTTCAACAATAGCAAAAACGTGCGCAATTATTCTAAAAGTCTACCGAAATATACAAAAAAATACTAAAATATTTAGTCTACCGATTTACTATTACATTCAATGAATAGAGATATAAGTCGAGCGTGCTCGACTGCGAGATACCTTGCTACACATTTCCAAAAAATGCAAAAAGTGCGGAATAACTTTAAAAAATACCAAACTAATTCATGAAAATACTGAAATATACCGAAAATACATGCTATAAAATTTACAATTAAATTGAAAATATACCAAAGAATGCAGAATAAACCAGATTGTTAATCAAACCACCCAATATTGTTCCTCTGGGTAGCGGGTAGAATAAAATATTCAAGCTTATTAAGCTCTCAACATACATATGTACATATGTATCTGCTTAAGTATAATTTGGTTTTATGCGCGTACTTGCTTAAAAGATTCGCTATAAATCCTGCGAACATATCGCGGAATATGAACCTCATCGATAACAGTAATTCTTCCCCGGCCAATGACAACTCTTTTTTCCGGAGATTTCCCCCATTGCGAGGGATAAAAAGGATATATCCTTAAGCGCATTGGAAATATGGTAAGCTCATCAAATCGAGCGATTGACAAATTGCCTGGCTACGTGTGAGTTTGCTGCTGTTCGATAAGGACGCGCTGCTTGACTGACAACTTTATGAAATGCCCAAAAAGCAGAAGCGGAAAGGATAAATGCGATGCGAAGGGTTGAAGGTCCTTGTTGTTATTGTTGCGATTTGTCAGGATATTGGCAGAAATGTATTGCTTGTAATTGTCTGTTTGATGGGCCAAACAATTTTGATTGAATTCAATTACGTCGCCAACGCCTTTCAGCGAATCCTTTTTTCGGACGCATGTCGAGGTGGTTGTTCGTTGTTTTCTTTTCTCCTGCTTTCTTTTTTTTCTTTTTTTTTTGGTTGGTCTTGTTGTGTTGGTTTTAGTGATTTGCAATAATTTCTTCGTATGTGAAATATGCCGTTGTCATGGTTTGTTGATTTCTGCGGATGTCCTGGCCAAGCCAAATACCCTCGCTTCCCTTTTTTTCTGCCACTCGCCACTTGCCACTCGCTTCCCTTTCCCTGCCTCGTTGGCGGCATGTGTGCCCTTTGGGGTTAACCGGACGTGCCTTTAAGTGTGCCCAGCAAGAGAAAGCGAGAAAAAGGGTTTCACTTTCAGTTTCAGTTTCAGTTTCGATTTCACTTCGCTTCCTTGGCTTTGCCTTGGCCTTGTTTTTGTTTGCATTGGTTTGGTTTGGATGTCGCTGCTGCTTTTTTCACAGCCCCGACTAGATTAAGTGATTTTCAAGTCATGTCCTTTTTTTGTTAGCCAGCTCTTTGGGCTGCTGCCCCTTGATGGACTGCTGCCAAGTGAAAGTCATGTCTGTCGTATGTGGGTGGCTCTTTCTGTTTGCTCTTCACTCTCCCACTTCCACTTCCACTCCAATTCCCACTCCTACTTCCATTCCCATTCTGTTTATATTACAAGGGTTATTGAGCAAATCACCACAGAGAGAAAAAGAGAGCACTGCACGCATAAAACGAGCTATGAAATCCAGTTTGTTAGCATAATTTGTTTGATTTTTATTAGATAGACAATATGCGAGTTGGACCCACACACACACACGACTCTATTTTTCTTCCTTTTTACTGTAATGTTTGGTTTCTCTTTTTTCTCTTCTCATTTTTTTTTGTGCCTCGTCATATTAGTGCGGAGCTCGGACTAACCCGACACGTTTTCGTTATTAATTTTTATTACGAGTCCAAATAAATTGCATTACCTTTCGCACACATTTTGTAAATTGAATTTACTCCCCGACCAAAACCGGCCAAAAGACAACAGAAACTGACCGCAACCAAAAAACAAAAAAAAAACCCTTTCTCTCCCTCTCTATTCTTTCTTTTAGCGAAAGTGCTGCTTTGGGGCTGCTCTCGTTGTATGCTAAATAAAAGTAGCTCAGGGGGCTATCTTTATGAGCACATTCAGTCATTTAGCATTGACATCCTATGGCATCCAATAACATATTCATTCTCCCTCCTCCACTCCAGTCCTCGACACAAATATCACAGGACCCATAAATTTCGACGAGTGCCATTAATTTCTCGACATTTTCGGGTGCCGGCAGAAGAAATTCCCGAAGTAACCGCCACTTCTATGCATTCCCATTGTTCGAAGGGAACATCCATCCCCGTTCCTTGCCGCTCTTCGGAAATATGATTTACTTGAGCAAAGTTTTCTCCTGCTCCTGCTCCTGCTCCTGCAATATACTCTGCACTCCGCACTTGTACATTTTTAATATCAAACAATTTGTAATAAATAAAAACATTTCTTATGAATGCCATAGACATAAATGTCAGCCAAAACACGCACATAAAGCTGCTCTTTTCTTCTTTCCCCTCCTGCAAAGAGAGATAAATAACATACTGAAAAGTCTTCGATAAGTCTTTACAATAAAAGACCAAAGGGAGTGAAGGAATTCTTATTAATATTAGAGTTTTTCAAATCTCATTAGCATATTTAATGGAATTTAAAAAAGGACTATGCACATTTTCTTTTCAGGATTAACTATAATTAATGAGCTTATTTGATGACAATGAGTTTTTAAACTAAAATCTATTCTCTTGTTTTTATAAAGAAATTTTATTTAATATTTTTGCAATATATTCTAAGTAAGTTATGAAGAAACAAAATTAATTAAAAATTATAAGTGAAGGTAAAAAGATTGTTTACTTTTGGGATATATTAAATGAATGTGCTGAAAATGTTTCCACTATTTAACATATAGAGTATTGAATATTCATGCGAATGAAAAAAATATGAATAAAATGAAAACAAAAGCGATTGTATTCAAGATAAGTCCGTAAATACATATAATACTATCCCAACCAATATTAACAATATTAAAAAGATTTGAGAATAACGATGAATTGAATAAATTGATGAGCTTAGTTGCTGACAGTGAGAAGAAAAATAAAAGGTGCCATTAATGAATGTTATCCACAAAGTTGTTACTTTAAATTTATACATTACTCTAAGTTAAGTAAAATAAAAAATTTAACCTGAGTAAACGATATAAATAGAGAATTCAATATGCAATATAATTAGGGAGTTATAAATGCAGATAAATATATCAATGCACATAAAGAAAAATGTGTTAAAACACAATGTTAGACGGCACAATCTGGAAATTCTATATTATAATCTTGTTTCAAGAATGGAAAAATTTCAAAATTGAACCTAGAAGTCAATTTAAGATCATACGTTCAAAAATTGGGATTGCTTAAAAAAAATATAAAAAAATAAAAGACTTGTGTTTTTAATTTAATACATTTTCATGTAAGTTTTATTAAAAACATTCATGCAAGTTTTTGTTTATATTAATTACAGTTATGAGACCCGTCTTTTATATACCAACCGACTAGAGCTTGAACCGAGGATCAACTCTACCTCCAACCAACCTCTACTGAGCTAACAACAACAATACCAGAAGTTAAGTTATAATTTTAAAGTAAAGGAATTTCAACATTTTAAGAAGCAAGAACGAAATTCTTAAATTTAAGATATTTTCTATCTTGAAAATTTGTTTTCAATCTCAAAACAATGATTAAACCAAAAATCTTGTTTTAAGATATCTTCAACGTAGAAATGTTGTTAAATGATTATGATCGAAAATTTCTTAAATTTTATGCTCTTTTCTTTTAAATCTTGAATAAAACATTCATCTTATATAGATGAAGTTCCATGAACTATTAAACAAGCATAGATAAGTTGGAGAATTTTCTCTTTAGACGCTCGTCCTTCAATCTTCGCATATACTGGCTTATAAGTGGTGTAGAGTGTACACGGTACAGTTGTGCTTGGCTATGAGCGACGCCATATTGTTATTTTAATTTTGAAAATTGCAACAACAATAAAGACGCAGCGCTAACAATAACAAATATGCGCACATACATACACACTGAGAGATATGCATATGCAAGATGAGACGAGCTCGAAAGAGAAAGAAATATACCGAGAGAGAGAGAGAGAGAGTGAGAGAGGGCGAGGGAGAGGGTGAGAAGGAGAATGAGGCGTGGCGATGCGAGGGCGTTGTATTTGTCTACATGACAAGTAGGCAATATTTGCATACTCAATTGCATTGTAAATTTTTCTATGCCAGCGCGTGCGAGAGAGAAAGAAGATGTAGGCGACACAAGAAGATGAGGAGGAGGAGGAGGAGGAGGAGGAGGAAGAAGGAGAAGACGAAAAGCACGACTCGGCACGCATACGAATAGAAGTGAAAAAGTCGCGCCTAAGTGTGTGCAATGCAAAAAACAACAAAACAGAAGAAGAATAAGAAGCAGAAACAGAAGCAGAAGAAAAAAAAATGCAGATGACAGAAAAATTGTTAGAAAAATGCTGAACAAAGCAATCAGAGCAGGTGTAAGCATGTGTGTGTGTGAGTGTGTGACGATGACGACGTACAGTTTTCATTTGAATGACAAAAAGTCAGGTGGGCACTCGAGTCGCTTTTGCGCCCCGTGCAACGACGAGCACATTGTGTGGGCGTGGCTTTTGTCGTTGTTGTTGCTGTTGTTGTTGTTGTCGTTGCGCCCAACTTGACTGACTGACTGACTGTGTATAAATATACAATATGCGGGCACAACACACACACACACATAGAAAGAGAGAGAGAGAGAGAGAGAGCGACGTCGAGTGTGCAGCAGCATCCAAAACACTTAACATATTCTAATTATTCATGCTTATTTTATATTGTTTTGTCAGCGCAAAAGCAGCACCCAATCTCCCTCTCCCCTCACCCCTCTCACCGCCCTTTCCCATCCACTCTTCTTCTTCCTTTCAGCTGCCTTTGCACCTTCCCAGCTTGCACTTAGCTTGGCTCCTCCAATGCATGAACTACTCTGTGAATTGTGTCTTATTAAAAATTACAAATAGTCAACGCTTAATTATGTGAGCGTGTGTGTGCAAGTCGCTGCAAGTCTGTGCATGTGCATTCTCTCAACTATAGCCTACTTTTGGGTGCGCTACCAATAAATCTGTACGTGAGCTGCGTTGACAGAAGGCAAAGGCAAAACACAGAACTGGATGCGCTTCACTAGCAGTTGCAAGACACACACACACACACATACACACTCGCACACACACAGAGACACGCATGAGATATTTATCTTAAGCACACATGCTACATTGATGCGCAAGCAGCTGCGACGAGAAGCAAAAAAAAAATACAGAGAAAAACTGAAGCATTTTGCACCAATTTTTGTGACGATGTCAACAGCAGCAACAACAACATCAACAACAAGAACAGCGAGCAAAGCAAAACGAAATGCAGCACAGTTGCGCCATCTAGCGGCCACCCAACACAACCCTATTTACCTCCATCCAGCGGGCACATTGCAAAACTAATGTTGATGACAATGTTATGGGCGTCATGACAGCCATAAGCGCTCTTGACAGCACACACAAACTAACTCTGTGTGTGTGTGCGTTGGGTGGGAGAAGGAGGAGGAGTAGAGAGGCAGGTAAGTGACTGGGTAGACTGGGTTGACACCTACACAAAACGTCGCGTCTGGCTAGCAGCCATCTCCTAAGTCAACCCCTCGTTGCTTGCAGGCTACAAAATTATTATAAAAGACAACAACAACAACAACAACAGCAATGAGAACAAATCCAAAGAATCCCGAATGCAATAGGCAATAGAGCATTAGAAGAAGTGGACAGATATGAGAGATTAGTCTGGCTAGTTTAAGGAATACGACGAGACGATTGGGGAACTTAAAAAAAATTAATATTACATTGCAAGTCCGATTAATGATTTCTTTTTATCATTCTATAATATCCATGATTATTTATGAATCCAGAAAATTTGGTTGCGATATGGTTTATTTAAAATGTAATAGTTTAATATGTGGATACTTAAAATATAATATATAGAAACAAGAATACTAAAATTAATTCACAGCTTGTTGGAATATCAATAACCAAACCAATATTATTATATATTACACTATTTTGTCGGTATATTAATTTGGTGTACTTGAAAAATATTAAAACGAAGATCAAATCGTATTAGTATTACATGAAACTCCGATTGATGATATTTTATTATCAATCATCCATACAATATTATCTTATGTAGTAGAATTTATGGATTCTGAAAAAAAATGAATACAAAGTTTTTTGGTATATCAATAAGAAAATAAATATTAAAATATATTTGCGCTTTTTTTGGTATATTATTTGGTATAAATTTTAAAAATACCAAAACCAAGATTAAATTATATATTATGCAACTCCGATTGTTTATTTATTCTGATCAATAATCCATACAGTAATAACTAAGATTATTTATGAAACTTTTTAGCGATCTGATATATATGAAATGTAATAGTAGAATATATGGATTTCTTAAATTTAGCACAACATATTCAAATTAAATCAAAGCTTCAATGAACTAACAAATAAAGATTATAATATACGTACTAAGTTTTTAAATATTTTTTCATTATAATAATTTGGTATATTTCAAAAATAAGTCTTAACGGTTTGTATTAGTTGAAAATTAATCTCTCACAGTTAAACACATCCACAGTTTCTTTTTCATATCTGTTTGTGTTATTTACATATAATAATAAGTACCCTTATATCGCAATATTCAGTGTTGGAAAAATACATCATAGTCATTAACAAATCTCGAAAATTTTCAAAAAATGTAATTGGTTTCCAGGATTTCCATCATACAAAAAATATTCATCAATAAATATTAGAGATTTAATATGCGTAGGCAAAAAAAATGTATCATAATCAGTAATGGATTGCAAAAATTGCAAAAAAATAATAATTATTTCGACAATTTCTAAATATCAAAAAAATATTGGTTGATGAAAATATAAAATAAGCAGTTTTTGAAGACCTCAATTGAACAAATTGTACTTAAATATATGAATAACTTAAAATTGTTAAAATTACTCTGAGTTGTCCTAGGCTGCTTACCTTATATAATAAATATATATTTTTTTAATGAATATATTCTTCTTTTTAATTAGCCTAACTATAAGTAATCCTAGTCTTTTTATTCATATTTTTTCTTAATAAGTGTTGTACATTCTTGTTGTTACATCACAACTTCCTATTGTTAAAAGAGAGTAACAACAATACAATTTGTTTACATATGCATAATTGAATGAGACAAATTCCTGTCAAAGCTTTGTTAGAAACTACTGAAATTAATTATGTTTGTATTATGTGAACACAGTACTTTCCAAAACTCATTTAGTATATGGAAAAGCATTGTCAAAAAAACAAAAAATAATTAAAGATATTCCGAGGAAAATAAAAGAAGTTCGGGGACACAAAATGATGCTGAAAATTCGGGAATGTTGGGATTATTTCAGTTGTCAGTTTCGGTTTCGGGTTCGGTTCAGTTGTATGTTGATCTAATACGGAATACATATACTAGTACACTACATATATGCTCGTTTTTGAGGTTATGTATGGCATGTGTCGCTCGAAAGTATGCAATGATTGCGAGCACACCTGAGTTGAGAAAAAAGGTGCAAAGGAAAGGATGGGACAGGTTAGCTGGCCATGGCTGCTGAGATATCAAGCGTTGAAGTGCCGCTGCCATCGAAGTCCGCAGTCGCAGTCGCAGTCGACGTTAACGTCGCTCGTTGACGTTTGTTTATGTGTGTTGTTCTCCTCTTTGCTCTCTCTCTCTCTCTGCGCTACGCTCTCCTCAGCTCAGCTATGAGAGGGGCCACATCTTGTGCCATGTGTTGTCGTTGTCGTTGTCGTTCCTTTTGCTTTTGCTGTTGTTGTCGTTGTTGTCGTTGTGTGTGCAAGAGATTTGCAAACTAAAGCCTCATCACAATGTCCTCAAAATTCAAATAGCAACTGCAGCAACAACAAAAACAACAACAACAAGTGTAGTTGGGCACGCAAAACAGCGAGACGTTGACTCAAAACTGTAGACTGAGCGAGATGGAAGCAAAGGGAAGGGTTGGGAAGGGAGCGGGGGGGGGTGGGGGGTGGCAGTAGAGCAATTGTCACACGACGCTACTTTTGCAAATTATTATTATTTTTTTTATGCCCATGTGTGTGTGTGTGTTACGTCTGCTGTATATGAATTGCAAATATGGCTAGGCAGCCGCCTTTTAGCCCCTCTGTGCCTGTTTCTTAACAAGCGGCACCTGTGAGCCGCTTGCTGGCACCTAACCCCAACCCCAACCCGAACACGAACACGAACCCTCATCCTTCCTCCCTCTATCCTCCCTTAGAGGCAGACCCAATGCAAGAGCCGCAGTCCCAGTGCCTGGGCTCTAAGTGGAATATGTTTTATTTAGCATTTTTAAGTGTTTGCTGGCTCCCTCTTCCTCTCCCTCTTCCTCTCTCTCTGCCCTGCCCCTAAGCCCAACCCTTCCAACCCCTCCAAACTGGCAGAGATGCTCTGATTGTTGTGCTGCTGCTGCTGCAGTTGCTGCTTGAAGCAAGAAATAATAATTATTGTTATAGAAAGGACAAAGTATAATTTCAGATATGTAGCAGCGCTCAAGGGGCCAAGGTGGTGACAGAGGCAAAGGGAGAGGGGAGAGGGTTGAGCACTGAGACAGTGTGCTGGAGACTGAGACAAAAGGTGAGGCAAGCTCGTTGCACTCGTGCCCAAGACAAACAGAAATAGAAATTAATGAGTTGATATAAGGCGCAAAAATAAAAAATATATATGTATATGTATAAAAAAAAGCGTATAGTACAACAAAACAGCAGCAGAAAGATGAAAAAGATGAAGGTGACAATGTGTGTTACAGACTGTTAGCAAAGCAGAAAGAAATTCAACCAGCGAGAGGGGCCATGGGTGGGGAACGGGGCGGAGGGGAACGGAGAGGGTGAACAGCCTGCTGCAAGCAAGGCCTGTCAATTAGTTGTGAGTTTGCCGAGCACGTTGCCTTACTTGATGCTCACTGATTCAGCACACAGTTGGTTAGCCCAGTAAACTATGCACCTAACCACCCTCCCCTCCCTCACCCACTACCATTATGCATCTTGCCCCTTGACACCTCTCGCTTGACACTCACGAGCATAGCAACAATTTTTTTTTATTCAACTTCTATTTTATTTACACTTACAGCTTGCTTGAGGAGTCGCATTTATCAACTGTTAAGCTTCTTTCTTTCTGACTTGAATAAAACACGTTTGTTGAGAGTTCGATTATAGATTCAGATTCAGATTTGCAACAAAGACAATATTTTTCCAAACACACTTTCTACCCGCTACACATAGGGTAGAAGGGTATTATAACTTTGTGTCTCCAGGAAATGTATGTAACAGAGTGAAGGAGTCAACAGCAGAGATGATCGAGCCATGTCCGTCTGTCTGTCCGTCCGTCCGTATGAACTTCTAAATCTCAGAGACTATAAGAGATAAAGATATAATTTTTTTTCGACTGCACTTTTTATATAATATTTCCACGCACAACAAGTTTGTTTAGAATTTTTGCTACTTTCGCCTCCGTAAATCAACAAACATCGATAAACAACCATAATTTCAATGTAAGAGTCGCGAATTTTGGTACATACAATAATGATTCCTGATAATTTGGTTGCGATCAGTTTAAAGATGTAAAAGTTATCTAAGAAATGTTTTGATATGGGAGAAAACGCAAACTTACCACGGGTATATTCCACATTTATGGTATTTTTGGAATGTATCAAATATAGACTTTAGTATATCTTAATATTTTTGCGGTATATGGGTTTGGTATATTTTAAGAATAATACCGCACCGTTTTGCTTTTATTCAAAATGGTTTAGTTGTTGTAAGATATATAAGAGATAGAACTCTTTTTTTTTTCTACATTCTGGTATATTTTATACTCTGCGGTATATTTTTAATGTAATAATGGGAGTTCGTATATTTTTTTTGCATTTGTTTGCTTACTGCTATCGTTTGTTTGAAGTGACTTACTCTTTTGTTATATATTTTTGTTGCGGACATGTTTATATTTTCAGTATATAGAATTTTGTTCAAGTCCATATTGCAGTTGAATGAAAAACTTATAATTTCCTCTATCGAAATTGAGAAGATCAACAAATAATACAAAGTTAAATTAATAATAATAGTATATACCAAATATTAATACTGCATATTCCCTGTCTTGGCTTCTTATGATCTTGAATTGCTTTCATTTGCGTTTCGCCTCACTCTTCCATGACTAATTTAATCTCAATGCTCGCAGTTCCCTCGGCGGTGTTTGCTTCGATTCGTTTCGATACTTTCACCCCTTCGAGCAGCCTCATTTGGCAGCTGTTCTGCGCCTAGAGTGAGAGTGAGAGTGAGAGAATCCTGCAACGAAGTGTGGCAATTAAAGCATGTGGAGGCACGCTTAGTGGCACTTGCTGCTTGCCGCTTGCCGCTTGCTACTTGCCACTCGCCCCAATGACAAATTGTTGTGCTGTCAAATGTGACGTTTAGCTGTCAAAATAACAGTGACGTCAGCAGCGGCGCCAACGAGGATAATGAGAAGAGTGGAGAGAAGAGGAGGCAAAAGGATGCACGAGAAGCAAAGCAAATTGGTTAGCAACTGGAATGCATGAAGAAAAAAACAGTTTACTGAAGGGGAAGTTAACATTTTTATTATACGAGATTATTGCTTAGATTGGACAACGTTTAAATTAAAATATATTTTCTCCACATGTGGAAAGGGAATAATTTCTCGAGTTCTCGATTTGAGCAGCGGAATGGAGAATGCTGAATGCTGAAGACTAAAGACTGAATACTGAAGTGTCAAGCTGTCAAAGTTGCCATTTTTCACACACACACACACAGACACAGACACAGTCGGAGCAAGCTTTAGTGTGTTGTCAAATATTGAAAAATGCTTTGAGTGTCGCCTCTGCCAGAGTCTCGTCGGGCTTAGGACATCCAAGTGTGTGTGTGTGTGTGTGTGACGCCACATGTGTGCGCCAGAGAGACAGACGAAAAAGGACACAGGACAAAGGACTGAGTAGCATGTCTCGTTCTCTCTTGTATGCCACTTAAGCCTTCACGGGCTTTCATTTCATCATTTCGGCTAAATAATAAAAATGATGACGAGCATCAGGAGCAGCTACATCAGGAGCAGGAGCAGGAGCAGGAGGATGAGGATGCGGACGCTGATGAGTTTTAGTTATCAAATAGTGCGACAGTCGTCAACCCTTGGCCGAAAGGCAGACAGAGAAAGAACTAACAACTAATAAGCGTCCACCTGCCCCTCACACACACACACACACACACACACACACACACACACACACACACACAGCTGCAGCTACTTTAAATTCCATGTGTGACACTTGATCATTTGTCATTGGCCCTGAGGCCGCCCTGACGACTCTTGGGCCTTTTGCGGTTACCGTTGCGAACTGTATGTATATGTATATGTGTGTGTGTGTGTGCGCGAGTGTGTGTGTGTGTCTATGCGAAGATAGCTTACGACAAACGGGCACAAGGACAAGGGACTTGGCCATGGCAGATATTCTAGGGTTCTGGGTGGTAGTTTTGCTCATTACTAATGATGATGATGACCAAAACGCTCGATTGGGGCCAAAGCTTACACACACACACACACACACACACCTTCACATAGACCAACTGATGAATCACTTAGCATTGCATACACAGCTGTGACACACAAATTTGCCAATCCAATTGTCTTTGCTTCCACATATTGCACAAATATATTTCAATACACTTGATTAACATGCAAGAGATTCTTCTTCTTCTTCTGACTTTCATTAAGTTTGAACTGCATTTAAATTAATTGGCTTACCTCATTTGCATTTATAGGTTACACTGAATGCACTTAGCGGCAATCGTAATTAAAAACTTGAAATAAAATCATTGAACACACACTCAATATCTTTTCATTTGCTCAGTAATATATTTTATGAGTTATAGTAGCACTCAATATTTGTACAGTTAATTACTTATTATATTCATTAAATTTATGCACTTAATGGCATATTATCCTTTTTTCTTAGCTATAAATGAAATGAAAAACTACAATTTGAATCATAGAACAAACTTTTGCTACACTTTATATCTTTTCTTCTCCCCACCAATATATTTTATGAGTTGTAATTACCCTCAATGTTTGTTTTGCACATTAAATATATGCACTTAGTGGCATATTTTCCTTTTTTCTTGCCTATAAATGAAATGAAAAACTAAACTTTGAATCATAGAACAAACTTTTGCTACACTTTATATCTTCTCTTCTCCCCACCAATATATTTTATGAGTTAAAATTGCCTTCAAAATGTGCATTAGTTCATTCCTTATTTTGTGCATTAAATATATGAATTTAGTGGCAGTATTTTCTTTTACCTGAAACTTAAATTGCTACACTCAATCACCATCATTTCTATTATTCACCAATAAATATTACCGTCAATATTCGAAATAGTTCATTCCCTATTTTATATGCAATATATGCACTTAATGGCATATTGACCTTTTTCCTTGGCAACAAACGAAATGAAATACTAACACTAAAATCATTGAACAAATTTTCGCTACACTTAAAATATATTATTTACGCATAATGATGAGTTATGATTGACCTTAATATTTGTATTACTTCAACGCTGATTTTGTGCATTAAAGTGTGTACTTAGAGGCATATTCTGCTTTTTCTAAAGGTGATAAACTAAAAAATCACAGAATACTCTTTCGCTACAACCAAAATCATTTCACTATCCACCAATATTTGCATTAGTTCATTCCTTATTCTGTGCATTAAATATATGCACATATCGGCATATTTTCCGTTAACTCAAAGCCACAAACACCGCTAAATAAGTTGTAGTTACATCAATGCTTATTTGGTGCATTAAATATGTGGGAATTGGCCTGGCACCTAGAGTTCTGTCGATCTTGGGGAGAAAGAGGTTCACTTACTATAGTGACGATGTAGCGAAGAAGCAAGAGTTGTCAACGATAACAACGATGTAATTATTCCGAATATTACAAAAGCGTAACGATAAAACCAAACTTAAATCAATATATTCGTGTAATAATTCCCATAAATATCGTTAATTACAATTCCAATAGGAGGATTTTCCGGGCATATTGAAAGTGACACATTTGACATGTTTGCGAGTTTGAAGACTTTGTTTTCGCCCTTTGGCTTGGCTTATCTTCCTCTCTTCCTCTGTTCCCCTCTTCTTTGCTTCCTTTTCTCGCGTATTGAAAGTACATTTACAGTTGTAAATTAAATTTCCAACTCAAACAAATCAGCCAAAATACCTTTCAATATCTGAGCCCGCGGCACAATTGCCTTCATCGTCATCGTCATCGTCATCCGCGTCCTCGTTGTCGTCATCTTCTAGTAGAAGGTGCGCTTGCCCCGCGGGGCATGGAAGTAGAAGTAGTGGGGAGGGGGTGACTTTGCGCGACAAGCGACTGGGGTAACATTTTTTAAGCTCGGTAATAAATTTTTAATAAGCTTGCTTGTTGTTTTGGCTCGATGCCGTGCCAAAGATATTTTTAATAAATCGTTTTCGAGTACATTGAGAAATGCAAAGACGGCGAGGCGACATCCACATTCACATTCACATTCACATTGACATCGGCATCGGCATAAGGGCATATGAAATATACATATAGTACGCCCTGCGACAGAAGACAGACGACAGACAACAGATAGACGACTGAATGTGCCTGCCCCGATGGATGGATGGCAAAGTGGAAAGGTGGATGGATGGATGGATGGCTGTCGGTAATGGTAACCTTTCCCCTCCCCCTCCTCCTCCTCCTCCTCCTCTTTCTCTTCCTCTTCCTCTACGACTTGCTCGCTCGCTTGCTAACTTGGCGTATCTGAGGGTGTCTTGCGATTTGTCGTCAATGTCCTTGCTGTCACTGAACGTATCTCCCACCTCTCCTGCCTTAACCTCTGACCCCCCGCTCTGGCACGCTCATTATGCAGAGCGCATATCCTTGCTGCTTTGACATGCCGTTTGTCACGATTAAATATCGCAATAAACTTTGACCTCGAATTAATCAAACAACAGCAATAACAACTACACAAGAAATCCTTCCTATCTTAAGTAGTAAAGATATATACTCCAACTCTAACAAAATCTCTTCTAACTTTAAACGTTTCACTTTCATTCTAGAGTATTCCCGATTCGTCATTTATCCGTTTAATAATTTCTATTTATATTTCTGGTTTTCATTGACTCGCGCTCTTTTTTTGTTATTCTCTTGTCTTGCATCGAAGCACATTAATGTGGCACGAAACATTTTTACATCAATGATATTGAAATGATATGAAATACTCTTGTACCTGATGGTTAGCTTTCAGTCGGAATTGGAGGAGGAGTGGGAGTGGAAGTGGGAGTGGGAGAGATCAGGGTTGGGTGGATGGCGTATTTTTCAATTTTAAATATTGACAAGCACGTCGAAAGGAGGCGGGGTCGAAGACTTAGGGTGAATATTGTCTGCTCGGGGGCTTGCTTAAGGTAATTTGACAAGTTGTCGAAGCTTTAGCCATGTCACGATTGCCGCTGAGGGCGCAAGTCAACAAGGCAATAGATACTTAGTCCTCCGCCTCTGATGTCTCACTTACACTGTACAATTTTCGGACCTATTTGGACCTAGATCTGGAACCTGTTCAACCTGCCATAGCATCGCGTTGTGGGGCGTTAGGACGCGGCTAATAGATGCACTTGGATTTGTATGTCGCTTGTAGCCATTCCAGGGCAAATGACAGGCGAAATGAAAGCAGGTGACAGCGAGCTGTGGGGTGGCACCTCTGTGTCGGAGCAGCATCTCTCTTCGTACACGCTCCCGCCCCCCCTCTTGGTAAAAGTGAGCGAAAAATACGAATGTCAACATTGCAATTACGCAAACATTTTCCGCACACCAATAATATGCCATGACAGCCAGAGAAAGAGAACGAAACAGAGACAAAGAGAGCAACAGAGACAGCAACACTCACAGAACGAAAGAGAAAGAGAGAGCGAACAGTTGGGGGCCCAACAATGGGCTAACTGGCAAAGGTGAGCTGACGATGCCAAGCCCAACAATGGTAGCGCTGGACAGAAGATGCCAACAACGACGACGACGACGATGACGTTGATAATGGCTTAAAATGGTCGAAGTCAACAAGAGGTGGCCAGCAGCACCGACTAGAAGAATACTTGAACTAGAAGAGATGTGGATATAGGATATAGAACAAATGATATAGGATATTTCATAAATAGGATAAATAGGATAAATAGGATAGATCGGATAGATAGGATAAATGGGATAGATAGGACAGATAGGGTAGATAAGATAGATAGAACAGATAGGGTAGATAGGATAAAATTACTATATAGGATGGATAGTACAGATGGAATAGATGGGATAGATAAGACAGGACAGGGTAGTAGTTAGGGATAGTTAGGATAGATAGGATGCGAGAGATGGGAGAGATAGAATAGAATGCATAGAGAGGATATATTAGGATACATAGATAAGATAGACAAGATAGATAGGGTAGATGGGATAGAAAGGACAGATAGGGTAGATAGGATAAAATTGCTATATGGATAGTACAGATGGAATAGATGGGATAGATAAGACAGGACAGGATATATAGAATTGGTAGTATAGATAGATGGGGTGAAGAGAAAATAGAGGATAGATGGGATAGTTAGGATAGATAGGATACGAGAGATGGGAGAGATAGAATAGAATGAATAGAGAGGATATATTAGGATAGCTAGAATAGATAGGGGAGATAGGGTAGATGGGATAGATAGGAGAGATGGGTTATATGGGATAGATTGTGTAGATGGGATAAAAGGGAAAGATGGGATAGATGGAATAGATAAGATTGCTATATAGGATTGATAGTACAGATGGGCTAGATAAGAAAGAGAGGGTAGATGGGATAGATAGCATACGAGAGATGGGAGAGATAGGGTAGAATGGATAGATGAGATTGATAGGATAGTTAAGATAGACAGGATAGATAGGGTAGATAGAATAGATAGGATAGATAGAATAGATAGGATATATGGGATACATAGAATAGATGAGGTAAATGGGATAGATGGAACGAATATGATAGACAGATTGCTTAGATGTAATTGAATGAATAGATATGAATGAAAGGATGGATAGTATAGATGGAATAGATAGTGCAGAATGGATAGATAGGTAGACAGGATAGATGTGATAAATGGCATAGATATGGTAGAATGGATAGATAGAATAGATAGGGTAGATAGGATAGATGGAATAGACGAGGTAGATGGGATAGATAGGATAAATATGATAGACAGAATAGATAGTTTAGATGGGATATATGAGATAAATAGAATTGAATGCATAGAAAGGATTGATAGGATGGATAGTATAGATGGAATAGATAGAATATACAGGATGGGAGAGATGGGATATATAGTGTAGGATAGATAACTATAGGATATATGATAGAGATCCCAATCTATCTATATAGTTGGGCATTCCTCAAGTGCAGTGTATACTAGTCAAAGTGAGCTTGGACTCAGTTGGTTGGCTGGTCGAATGCTTCGAGGAGGCACCAGCTGATGACTGCTTCTGCTTTTGCTTTTGCCTTTGCTCCTGCTGCTGATGCTGATGCTGATGCAGATGCTTGTGGTACATGAGAGTGGAATAAAAAATGCCAGGGCAACAGCAGGTAGCAGCATTGCTGGAACGAACAAACAAATTGGATGCGAATGCAAATAAACGAAAATTATAAATAACAGCAAGCAAGCCAGCTCGCCAGCAGGCGAACGAGGGACGAGGGACGAGGAACGAGCGAGGAAGTCAGGCAATGGCAATGCAAAACGAGTCAAGAGAAACGAGAACGGGAAATAGAATGGGAATACGAATACGAATGCGAGAATGCGAATGGCATTGGCAAATGGGATGGAGATTGAGATTGAGGTGGAAAAGGAAGAGGAGAGGGAGTAGGATGAGGAGGAGAAGGAGAAGGAGAAGGAGAAGAGGACGATGTAGGGGACAGTTGTCGACTGAAAGATGATGAGCCGCAATAACAACAACTGCAACCCTTAGTGAGAGGGGAAAGATGTGACTCTCCACAGCTCGAGGGGACTTCAGAGATAGAGAGTGAGCATGTATATGAGAGGTGTGTGTGTGTGTGTGATGGCAACGAAAAAAGAAAGCAACTAGCAAGTGCAATATGAAGATGAAGAAGCAGAAGATGAAGCAGCGAGCACAAAACTGATGAGTTGCAATGAATAGAAATTGCCAAAGCAAATGGCAAGCACAATGCAACTTGACGGCCCAGGTGAACCCGTATGTGTGTGTAAATGTACGTGTGTGTGTGTGCGTGTGATAGCTACCCTAAATGGCAGCGACAAATGAATAGGCCAGGCTCTTCTCCCCTTCCCCCTCCCTCTCAGCCAGCCGCCTTCCTCACTTCCCACATCTTAGCCATAATTCCTTGCCAGCTTTTTCGCTGACAGCTTCTAAACAGGCGAAATGAAGCTGGGCGATTGGAATTGAGCGTAGAAAAATAAAAATGGAGGCAGCTGGTAAGCCTGTCAGTGCCTGACATTCCTATCAACGCAGTGGGCGCAATTAAGGCGCCTCCCAACAAAAGCAATGCAAAGCAAAAGAGAAGCAAAGCATTCAACTATTGCAAACACATTTATTTCACAACTGAAATGATCGCAGAATTGTATTGCTTTCAATCAGACCACAATCAACTGCATAAGTTTTATTGTAGATAATGAATTTTTAAATGTATTTATTATCGTTATTTAGCAATATTTTGCAATTTAATCTTTATGCTCCTATTTCAATATGTGGCAATCTACATATAATCGATTTTCTACCCTCTTCTCTTTCGTATCTACATATAAGAAACATATTTCTATTTTTTAATTGCTGTATTGTGTGTAATGATTAAAGATGAATAAATGTTTTAATAATTGTAGCACAATTAATTAACCTATCACCATTTACTTTATCCATACTTTGATTTAATGTTATGCCAGCAGCTTGAATAGTTATAAATAGTTATGAGGTATTTTAACTATGTTCCTTTTACCAAGTTAATCTGTTTAAACAGAAAATTATAAAAATAAGTGTTCAAGACTTCGTTCTTCAAGACTTAATTCTGAGTCATGTGTGCACACATAATTTTTTATCTGATTTGATTTAACGAAGTAAAAGTGCTATAGTTAATTTTACTAATTTTTCCTAAAATATTCTTAGTAAAAAATACTAAAATGTACCAAATGCTTTATTTGGTATATCGATATACTATTACATTCAAAATTTACCACATATTTGTATACATAAACTCTAGATTTCTGGGTGTCTCCCTTTTTGAATCATAAGCATGCTTTTAATATAAATTCGAAATTTCGTTTTTATTCGAATATGCAATTCTCATTTAAATAGTTACCATACCGTTTTAAATTATTTTCTCGCTTAGTATAAAAAACTTTATTAATATGTATAAATTCAAATATAGTAAATATAAATTTGTATTTACACAGCTTATCGATAAACTGAATGATATTAATAAATCCTGTCAATTTAAATCAGTAAGTCTTAACTTTGATTTAAAACCGTTTTAAGTCATCATATTATTGTTGTACCAATTGTCTATGGTGAACATAAAATTAATATTTCTACTTTTTCAAAGTTTGTTATGTAATTTTGAACAACTACAAAAATTTAATTACAAAAATAGACTTACAAAATTTTCTTTAATCGAATAAAATAGTACAAAAACATATTTTTTACATTTAAAAGAAATAATTAATTTTTTAAATCTACATTTAATAATTGTGCAACTCACTTTTATTGTTGCTGCAGAAAAGTGTGTCATATGTTAAAGGTTTTACTTTTCATGGATGTAACGTCCTCATTTGTAGTGCGGTTATATTTATTATAGGCATTTTTTTGCACAGTTTCTTCCCTTAATATATCTTTTCACATTGTTCATCATATCGAATGCAGACTTAAATGCCAATATATCCAATTCCTCGACTAAAATTTAAATTCGAGATGTTCTCAAGAGTTAGTCCATCATCCATTCGTCGATGGGGGGAAGTTTTATAGCTGCCGCCGCAAAGTATGCAACAATAAATTGGTTGCTTGAGAGAATCGCCGGCTGTGCGGGTCAGCGAATAAAATAATCAAGCTGACCAGAGAGTGAGAGAGAGAGAGAGAGAGAGAGAGAGAGATAGAGAGAACATCAATGGGAATTGGAGCTGAAAGAAATGAAAGCTGAAAACTACACGGGAAGTGAGAAGTGAGAATTGAGAAATGCAAGAGAGAAAGCCGCACGCATCGTTGGCTGAAAACAATGCCAAGAGGTGAAATGCAAATGAAACTGACGAAGCGAATTTGGCGTTACGCGAATTGATTAAAATTCGATTGTTTCTTTTATTTCCTTGGCGCTCTTTTTTTTCTGTTTGTTGTTTGGGGTTGTGCACAGTGTACTCTATAAAAAAAGGGTTGCTAATGTTATGCTTGTTCAACTTGTTGTTGTTCGTGTTCGTCTTTCCATTGTTGTTGTCGTTGTTGTTGTTGTTGTTGTTCTTGTTATTGCTATTTATTGGCCGTGCCTGCCTTGGCATTTATTACGCGGCGTTTGGGAGTTTTAATTATGCCAACGTTGTTGTCGTTTGCCGCTCTTTGCCTCTGCCTCTGCCTCTGTCTTTGCCTCCATCTCCACCTCCGTCACGTTGCCCTGGGGCGCTGCCTAATCAGCGGCAGCACATCAGCCAGTCAAAGCCGAGCCGGGGCGTCTCTTACCCTCTGTTTTCTTAACAGACCCGCTAACCATCCACACGCCTAATCATGTTTCACCCCTTTGCGCATTTTTACCTTTTGTCGTCGACTCCTTGTTGTTTTTGTGTCCTTGCTTTTCGATTTTTAATTTTTTAATTCGTTATCCTTGCGCCTGTGTTCCAGTGTTCAGTGTTCAGTGTTCAGCTTGGCTTTTTATTTTTATATTCTTCTTTCTCCGGTTCATTTTTTGCTTTTGCTTTTTTTGTGTGTTGTCTCCATGCGGCTGCTTAATGGCAACGCGTGCGTCGACGGCGTATCCTGTATCTAGGCGGGGCTGCGGATCGCCCGTCGTCCTGGCAAGGGTTAAGTATTAAACGCTAAATCAGATAATGTTAGACAATTGAGCAGCCGCTCGCGCCGTGCTGACATTAAAACAAAAGCCACGACGCCCGGGTATCGAAGACTCCCTTCCATTCCCATTCCCATTCCCATTCGCAAACCTCAAGCCTCGAACTTCGAACCTGCCTCCAACCTGCGTCTTGTCGTCATGCAAATGCAAAGCCACCCAACGCAAGTCGCATTCAAATAATAAAAAAAAAGGGTTAGCTTTTCATAAAATACTGCATATATTGACTCAAGTCATGTACACCAGCGACGGCGACGGTACAACTACAAGGACTCGACTCGACAAACTTCGATTACGAAATTCGTATTATCCGATTAAGCGCCAGCCAAAGGGAGACTCAACACAGAAAGCAGCAAAAACAACAGCGAAAAGAATGAAATTAAAATTTTAAATTATTGCCTCACGTCGGCTTCACCGACTCCTGTTTTGTGTGTTTAGTTCCTTTTTGGGCGTTTGGCATGGGGCGTGGCACTCTGTACGCCCATGCCATTTGAATAGCTGCCCGCTGCCCGCTAAAGTATGCAACATAAAAATAACACAGCAAGTGTATACAAAAATCGAAGAGCGATGGCTGGGTATGAACGACTAAGAAGTGAAGGAAAAGACTTGAAAATAGTACACAGCATTCAAAAGTAGAAGAACAACGGAGGAGATTCATTAGTAGTGAAAGCATAAGTAAAAAAGAAGTTTAAAAAAGATAAGAGAATGAAAATCATTTGAATTGTATATATCAGAAGAAGAGCTAAACAAATTTAGTGAATAAGAAGAGTTTTTCTAATTAAAAGTAATAGAACTCAATATATAGAGGGCCAAAGGGAACTAAACAAGTGAAAATAACAAAAACATTTTCTCAATTGAAACAAGTTTTAATAATGGCAGAACAACACGGCATTATTACCAAAATGTACCAAACACATATACCAAAAATACTCAAATATACCGAATAAATATACTAAAAATACATTATTATACTAAATAAATGTATGCCAAAAGCTATATTCGGTATGCCGATATACCATAAATATACTAAAATATACTGAACGTAATATTTGGTATGTTGGTATACCACAAATATACAAAAATATAATACACGCTATATTTAGTATATTGATATACAAAATATATCAGATTGTCAACCAAAGTACATTTCGTATAGTTCAACTTAAACAACAAATATTAAAAGTATTTATAATCAAAGTGCGGTGTTATTATTAAAAATACACTAAATAAATATATTAAAAATACTCAAATATACCACATAAATACACTAAAAATTCTTATTTATGCTAGTAAATGTACAAAAATATTCAAATATACCAAAACTTATATTCGGTATGTCGATATACCACAAATATACTAAAATGTACTCACCGCTATATTTGGTATATTGGTAAACAACAAATATACAAAAATATAATAAACGCTATATTTGGTATATTGATATATAAAATATACCAGATTGTCAACCTAAGTACATTTCGTGTAGTTCAACTTAACCTAATATTAAAAGTAAAATAAAAGAGCAGTGTTATTACTTAAATATACCAATTAAATACACCTATAAAATATATTGAAAATACAAAAATATACCAAATAAATATGCCATGAGTACTAAATTATACCGAATTAATACATTGAAATACTGATATATACTAAAGGCTCTATTTGATGACAAAATATAGCACATTGTCAAGCAAAGTAACTTAAATATGACTCCGTGTTACATACACAAAGTTATATTATCCTTCTACCCTGCGGATGCGGCTAGAAAGAAAGAAAAAGAAAAATCCGCTAGCTTATATCCATAGACGTTGTACGCAAATTATACCGATGTTTACCGTTATCAGTAATTTGATAAAACTAACACGTGGAACATATTTTTGTATATTTTAAAAGACGATATTTACGTTTTGAGATTTTTTCGTCTTCTCTTTGGCAGCTGGAGTCGAAGAAGATCCGAAATGGAGAATTGCTTAAATCAAAAAATGAAGAGCAAAATTGATCAATTTGAAATGCAAAGCGAATCAAAGTTCATGTTGATTCAGATTTTGTGCTGAAAGCTGTTGAATGTTGTCTTTACACAACTCAAAAATATACCCCTTGAAGCCAATCTCTGACAGGGTAGTTAAAGGGGGTAAAACCTCAAGCAATCTGACCAAAGTAATGGACAAAAATGCGTTGAGTAAATAAAATAAAAAAAAAATGTGCTCGTGAGACAAAACCGGAAGAACCGTTGGCAACCGCTGGCTGATGATGACGACGACAGCGACATCGACCCTTTTTTTCACTGGTTGGAAGGAGGGGAGGGGAGGATTCACTTGGCAGTGTCTCAGTTGAAAATTAACACAAGTAACTGCGTGGAAAATATGCCATGTCCGCGTTTGAGTTGGAATTCGAGTTGGAGTTGGAGTTCGAGTTCGTGTCCATATCGCTGGCCTTCACCTTTCCCATTTGCATTGTCTATGTGGCTAACAACTGTCTTTGTGTCCATGTCCGTTTGGAGTTGGCCAAACTGTCGCCGGTTTGGCTGAGCCGTCGATGGCTATATTCGATTAGAGCTACAGTCTCAAAGTTATCCAAAAAGAAATGCTCTTTATATGCAATACCTATAGCATAGCAGGTTATTATAACTATGTGCCTCCATCAAACGTTTGTAGGAGGCAGAAGAAGTCATCTCCGATCCCATAAAGTATAGAGACGATATAGCGATGTTCTATGGTGTATATATAATTTATAAGGTCGGAGATGCCTACTTCTGCCTGTTAAATGTATTTCCTGGATGTTCTTAGTTATAATACCCTTCTACTCTATAAGAAGTTGGTATAAAAATACATCCGCAGGATCTTACTGCTTGGCTTCTATCCTCAACTGTAACTTTCTTGAGTGTGTGATATTTGTTATATATGCGTACAATTCTTCATAATCAAATGTAAATATAGTCTTCATCTCCTGAAAAAAGACAACTTTCTAAAATCAAGAACATTACAATTCATTCATTTATCCGTTCCTTATTGCAGTCTAAGAGTTGAGGTCCTGTGTTCTCCTAGGTTCCAATGAGTGAATAGGTGAATTGATGATAAATATTTCGTAAGTAAAGTGTTTAACATATACAACTGAATAACTGAATAAGAAAATAGTAAAATAATAAATAAATAACATAAAAAAAATAACAATAAATTAGATTGTAATCTTATAATAATATTTTAAGCCTTAAAACTATAAGAACTTCGGTCTTATATAAAGTGCAATAAAGATGTGTTTTCTAACTTTTCATGATAATCACTTTTTAGACCAAAGATCTCAGTGCTAAGATCAAAATCTTGATTTTAGAACTTTGTTTTTCAGTATTAGTTATGTTATAAAAATCAGTGTGTAAAATTGTTATTGAATAATTGGTTAAAGCTGCCATATAGACAGATGTACGCAAATTTCAACAAAAATAAACTGGAATATGTAAAAAAAAAGAATCATTTGTCTCCCACAAATACTTGTGATCTTATAGAGCTGCTCTTACTATAATTACTTGTTTGATAGATTAGAAGTGTCTTTTCCTCTTTGGCTTTGAAGTCGTTGACAGCTTTAGGTTTTTCCTCCCGCAACATGAACTTTCTAACTTGGATTTTAGAGTGTGCTTCTTCTCACTCTCTGTGACTCTCTCTCCCTTTCTCTCTCTGTCTCTCTCACTCTCAGTAGTGCAGACAGCAGTTTGAGGTTCGGTGTTCACTTTTGGTTTTGTGCATTTTTAATTATTGGCTTTTTTCTTAGACGCTTTAATTATATTTGCTCAGCATTCGGGTAAAGTGCACGCTGCTCGAGTTGAAGATGGGGTAAAGGGTGAAGGGTGAAGAAGGAGGAGAGGAGGGGAAGGGAAAGGGGAAGTGCTTGGCTTTTGACCCGCAAAACACGCCCTTGCCATTGGCCGGTTGCTCGCATTTAAATTGCATGGAATTTGCAAACTGAAATTAAAATAGTTAATGATTTTTTGGTCAGGCGACTTAAGTGCGGCCCCAATGGGGGCGGGGCAAGGCGTGGCTGCTGTTTGAAACTGAGAGTTACCGTCAGAGAGAGAACAGAGGGAGAAGAGGAAGCGGGAGCACAGTTGGGTAATTGAAAAAGCAGCAGCAACTGCTTCAGCTTCAGCTGCTGTTGCAGCTGCTTCAAAGACAAATAAAGAGAGCTGAACTGTGTGTGTGGCGCAAACTTTTGTGGCGACAACCCTGACGCATGGCGCTGAGTAACCCTGCACAACTAATGTTCTCCCCCCTTCCCTTGCCTTCCCTTTTCGTACTTCTCGCACTTTCTTTCGGTTCCATGTAAATGCTGTAAAAGTTTTTACGATTTGCCAAAACTATAAAAAGGGGGCAACCAAAGTAGCGGGTGGAGGAGGAGAAGGAGAAGGGGGTGTGGTGACCAACCACTGACTGGTGCGTGCCTGTGGGCGGCAGTGTGACGGACGTACGGACGGGGGGCGGGGCAGGGGCAGAGACAGCAGCTCCAACTCGGACCGTTGATACTCGCACTTACAATATAATAAACTAAGTAATTACATAAGTGTGTGCGCATGCAAGTGTGTGTGTGTGAGCCACGCCCAGTCGCCTACCATCTCAGTCCCTCACACACACACACACACACACACTCACACACTATTTTAATTCACTCATAAAACGAGGCGGGCACAAAAAGTGCGCCCAAATTACCTTGACATGTGAACGAGCGTCGCAAGGGGCCAAGCAAAGGGGATGGGGATGGGGATGGGGAAGGGACCCAGAAAGGGGGCGAGAAGGGGGGCGAAACTGTTGCTGGGCGCATTCACATTCACATTCACATTCGCAGCTCCCGCACATTCCCCAGTTGCCTTTCACTTTTTATGACAATTTCACTTTCACCAAAAGGCAATGATTGTGGGTGGCCAAGAAGTGAGGAGGGGGAAGAGTGGCGTGGTGTGGAGAGGGGAAAAGTGCGTGTGTTGCGTGTGTGACCATTTTGCAGGGCATTTGTCATTAGAGCCCTCCCCTCTTCACTCCTCAGTCACTCCTCTTGCCTCGTCAAACAGTCGTCAAACATTCGCGTTTACAGCCAAACGCTGAATGACACTTAAATGTCGAAGGCGCATCATAAACTTCCATAATCGTAAATATAGATTTGTGTGGCACGTAGCTGTTGTTGTTGTTGCTGTTGTTGCTCCTCTTGTCAGCCTCAGTTCACCATGCAACAGTCTTGTTCTTCTACAATCTCATATTGTGACTAAATGACTAAAACAAGCCGACGACAATTTCACAAGCAAACATATTTCGCTAGTTTTGTTTCCCTGGCTTCGCTGGATTCTTTCTCTAACAATCCAAGAGATTGCGCCAACAAATTACAAAGTAAGCAAGTGTAGTATTGAAAACTTCTTTGTTTATCAAATTAGAACTAAGAATTATGTTAAGTAACTTATAAAAACGAAGTTATACCAAATTTGAAATAATCTTAAGTATAATTGACATTATATTTGTTCAGACTTAGGAAGAATTTCTATGATATTAGTATCGTATTTAGAGCACTTTAACATAGTCTAGTTTATACAATACTCTGGAAGATTCTTCCTCTAACACTCTTAAGGGATTTCTTAAACAGATTACAAATATTCCACAATATTTGGTTGATCTAATAAAAATTGAAAAAAGCTGCTTGAGTCAGGTTTTTTTTGCCTTTGTTGACAATCAGGATTATTTTGAATTACTTTGTATATTTTTAATCATATGGTATATTGTAAATTATTTGGTATATTTTTAATTATGTGGTTTTATTTTTAATTACATGGTATATTTTTAATGTAATAGTATTGTATACCAAATTTTTAGCTTGTATATTTGAATATTTTTTGTATGTTTTTTCGGTATATTTTAAGAACAATAATGATGTTATTAAAATGGGTAGCGGGTATCTAACAGTCGAGCACACTTGACTGTGTCTTACTTTCTTATTTAGTTATTGTCTCTGGTGGTTACTAAAGATTGAAACTCCGCACAATTTTGAAATATTATTAGTTCGCTTCTTTTGTTTTTTTGGTTTCTCTCTATCTTTTTCTGTGCACAATATAGTAATGAATTTTGTTTATTGTTGGAAAACCCCAACTTTACAAATCATTTATTGAAATATGTAATAGTATTTAATCTTACACACTGAAGTGCTCTCGCTCACTTCATTCTTGATCTTCGACTAGTGTAAATGTGGTGTGGTGTTAACCCAAAATAAAACAAGTAAGAAAGCTACAGTCGAGTGTGCTCGACTGTGAGATAGCCGCTACCCATTTTGAATAAAAGCAAAATATTACGGTAATAATATCAAAATATTAAAAATAAATATTGTCGAAAAAAAACTATAGCTCTATCTCTTATAGTCTCTGAGATCTAGGTGTTCATACGGATGGACGGACAGACGGACAGACAGATAGACGGACGTTGATCAAGAATATATATACTTTATAGGGTCGGATATGCCTCCTTCTACCTGTTACATACATTTCCTGTCGGCACAAAGTTATAATACCCTTCTACCCTATGGGTAGCGGGTATAATTAATAAATTATAGCAAAATTACTAAATAGAATATAAATAAAAATTGATTTATATATATTATTATTATTTGTGGGTTATATTTCAATATTTATACTACTTTGAGCTTCATAATTTTCATTATTTATCATCATATTCCTGTTGAGAAATCTTTTTACATACATAGAATATATTATGTTTTTTTATTTATTTGTTTAATTATAATACTTAAAAGTTATTGTTCATTCTCGATATTGTGGCAATATAATTTTCTCAACTGCCACTGAAAAATTTGGCCATATTTTCTCTAATGACACTTTTAACAGCTGTTATATTTCTCTGCATCGTTCTTTGTTCTTGTCACCGCAAGAGAGAGAGAGCGAGAGAGAGAAGTATGAGAAGGGATATGGATCGAAGGGAAGTTGTGAAGTGAGGGGGGGAAGAACGTTTCACATATTTGAAGACATAAATAAATGTCAAAAAATGCAGATTACTTATTAACCCCTGTGGCGTGCCACAACTCTGTCTACATCCTGCCCCGTCCCCGTCTCTATCCCATCCAGCTACCTGCCTCGCTCGCACTTCCTCCCCCTCTCCTCGTCTCCATCCTTCATGTACTTTTGCCAATGCCAATGACGATGCCGATGCCTTAGCCGCGATATTATTCATTAATAGAAGCCCAAGAAGCGAGCTCAGCTCCATTCCACTTCTTCCCACTCCCACTCCCACTCTCTTCGCCTGTTTTTCACATGCTAACAAGAAGAAGAAAAAAAACGTAACGAAACGCGTTTCACGCGGTGCTTTTGCCACCTTGAAGGGCAAAGCGTAAGGTGGGAGAAAATTATTAGCTCTTTGGTAATATTTTCTTGCATAAATTTTTGAATAATTTGGTTTTTTTTTGTTTCTATCTTCGCTTTCTCTCTCTCTCTCTCTCTCTCTCTCTCTCTCTATTTTCCTCTATAGAACTCTCCCTTGGCTTGTCGCTGCTTGTGGCGTCTTTATAATTTCATATTTGGGCAACGTCGTCGCTTTATTTTCAATTTAACCCTCATTGTTGTTGCTGCCGCAATTTTTTCCACACAGCTTTCGCGTGTGGCATAAAAATTGAATCCTAATCCATGAATATAGATGATTATTATATGCCGCCGCCGTCGAGAAGGAGAGATGCAGAGGGGAGGGGGGGGCGAAGAAGCAGCGGGATGGCAGCCATTAGAATATTTTGTCTGCTCTCCGCTTCGCCTGGTAATTTTCCTTTGTTTTGCATTTTGCAGCTCACCTAAACCGACAATGGGCAAAAGCAAAAAAAAAAAAAAAAAAACAAAAACAAAAACGAAACTCAACCTCTCTCTTTGCTTGGCCAGAGCTCAATCCCATTCTCATTCCCCTTTTCTAATGCCAATCTCAATCCCAATGCCAACTATACACACACACACACATACACACACACACACACACACCGGCTCCAAATGAAAACGCCGCCAAAGTTGTCGTAAAATTTTGTTATGACTTTTTCTTATTGCCATTCGCCATTCGCCATTCGTTGTTCGCTGTTCGTCGTCGTTCTCGAACGCATTCGAAATGTTGTCTGTTGCAAGATGGAAGAGGAAGAGAAGGGATGGGAAGGGAAGGGAAGCGAAGGGAACATGCAGATGAGCAGAGACTGAGACTGAGACTGAAACTGGCAGCGAGCTCGTTTTTAAGTTACTTCCTGCTGGTATTTAAAGTTGTAAAAATTGATGGGCCCTCTGTTTCAGCTTCATTTCCCGCTCCTTCTTCTGCTCCCCAGGATAGCTGCGTCCTTGTTGTCCTCGCTATTCAGCCTGCTGCAGTTTCCTTTCCTCCTGCCTCTATTTATTTCCTTTTTTTGGAGGGATCATTCGGGCTTAGCCAACGCCAACGCCAAGGCCCATCATCTATCGTGAGAGCAAAACTGACAGCTCCCAAGAGTTCAGTACATATTTTTTATGTTCTCACAAAAATTACATGCAAAAGTTGAAATGTGTTCAATAGTTGGCAAACCATTTGCAAACATGTTGTGAGAATAAATATTACAACAAAACACATCAAATCTATAATATCATTAAAATTTAATAAGCATGTTCCGTCTTATGTAAAATAAATCATGGTCAAAAGAATTCAACATTCCCTACATCACTAAAACTTTCTCTCTTTCTCATCGGTTCGTACTCAAATAAAAAATTAAACTAGAGTAAACTATATAAATATAGTATTCAATATGCCCAAGAATAAATAAGAGTTTGGTTAAAAAAAAAACATTTCATATATGAAATAATTAAGGAATTTTAAATGCAGAAAGAAAAAACGTGGTAAAATGAAGAATACAATCATTAATAAAGATTGGATTTTTTGATTGGTATCTTTAATAAAGATTGTATGATATCATAATTGAGCCAAGAAGGTTTATTTTTAACTCAAGATCGAAAATCAAGATGGCCCAATCTTAAAATTCAAGATTATAATCTTGACCAAGAAACCAAGAAAGCAGAAACTTTAATCAAAATCAAAACAATCTAAAATTTAGATTGTTTCAAATAAAACAAGACAAGTAAGCACGCTACAGTCGAGTGTGCACGACTGTGAGATACCCGCTGCCCATTTTGAATGAGACCAAACAATGTGGAATTATTCTTTAAATATGCCAAAATAATATACCGCACTAATTATAAAATATACCGTAGGCGATTTTTGGTATATTAATATTGAACTACATTCGAAAAATACCATAGAATATAAAAAGACCCATAAAGAGCCATATAAGCATGTTTTTTGATTGGTATTTTTAAACTATGGTATATATTATGATAATAGTCTTTGGTATATTTTTAGTACTTTTGTGGTATATAAATTTTGTATATTTTCAAATAAGTACCGCAATATTTTGCTTTTATTGAAAATGGTTAACAAGTATCTCACAGTCGAGCATACTCGATTGTAGTTTTCGAACCCGTTATGTTTTATTTTCCTTTTTCTATATTCTTGAGTTGAATCAATTGTTTTAATATCTGCATTTTAGTATCAACAAATTCTAGTATATTATTAGTAATATATTTTTATTTATGGATATTTGATAATAATCGTTATAGTACAGTTTTATTATTGACAACTTTTGCTGCTACTTTTCTACTTTTCACGACAGCTCTTCAACTTCTTACGCCTGATGATCTATTTTTCATAACTGATACCAACAGCTTCGTGCCTATCGACTTGCTTATGCCAACCGATAACGATAGAGTCTATCGACTAGCCTCCACCACTGATACGTATCATAATCGAAATTGATGATTAAATACAATTGTTTTGCATTATTACTTTCATTGTAATGTGCTCTATAATTGCATTTAGAATCAGGCAAAGCTTTTCATGTTCCCTAGATTGTAATTTTACATTTATAGATCTTTCCCCTCTCTCCCCCTTTCTCATCCTTTTGCTGGCTATCATTACTGCGTGAGCTGCGTTGGCTGGTCAAAACCAAATCGCACAGCTAAATAATAAATTATTAGAAAATTAACAATTTTTGCAATTAAAACTACAACTAAATTACAAATGCATTAAATTTGACCACACACACACACACACACACACACACGCACAAAGAGAGCAACAGCAGCACGCTTAACGAGCAAATAATAATGGCCACAGCATTTGTAATAACAATAATGAAAAGCCATTTGGCCATTTTGTTGGCCGGGCCAACGGCTATAACAATTAATTAACAAATAAAATGTCAATTAATTTTACAAACACTGCGTGAAAACACAAGAAATGAAACTGCATCAAACAAACAAAAAAAACAACAACAATAAAATTTACACAACACACATACACATTCACACACACACACACACACACAAACATACACTCATGCGAGCCGCCAATAGAGATTCACATGGTCAGACGTTACGCATACGCCGCGTGTGCAAATAAACCAACGCGCTGCTACAGAAAAAAGCCGCGCAAATTTGCTCATTTATTTATGATTTCAATTTCAATATTAAAGGTGTGTATGTGTGTGCGAGTGTGTGTGTGTGTGTGTTTTTGTTTGGGAATGCTTTAAATAAGTTGGATGGTGGTGAAAGCATTTTTTGGATTTTAAATATTTAATTGAATGATAAATAAATTTAACAAAGTGCAAAAGAGACGCACAATACGCAAGTTCAAGATGTGCGAAAGAGAAAGAGAGAGAGAGTAGTACAAAATAATTGTGTGTGCAGAGCTTCGTTTGAGAGAAGAAGCAAACAACCAAAAAAAAAAAAAAGAAAAACTGAAAGGGCCAAAACCAATGACTGTGCAGCGGTCACATAAATATTTTTACAACACACACACACACACACACACATACAGGCGCACACTCACACACACTTTTGCCGCCATTTTGTTTGGAGGACAACGGCCGCAGACACAAATGCAATTTAATTATTACATTTGCCTTTTGGCCCCGCATTTTATCTCGCTCATTTTTTATTCGCATTTATTTATTTAAACATTTATTTATTATATTTTAAACTCACAGATTGCCAATCAACTGTGTTTATTTGTGATGATTAATTATTAAATTTGGAATTCGTATAGAATAAAAGTGGGAAATGTGGCAAGTTTTTCTTTTCTGAAATGCGAATTGATTTTGTTTTCTTATCAAGAAGTCAAAATATATTTTGTTATGTTATGACTTTGCTAATTAATACTCAAATTTGCGATATACAAATAAAAGGTGAAGAACAATCGATGGCACTATCGACACTATCGATTATAGGGCGCTATCGAACGAAGCTAACATTTTCGATAGTACTATCGATATTGCCATCGATCAAAATGTTCTGTGTAAAATCATCAATTGACGAATTAAGGAAAAACATATAATATATATGTATATAATATATGGATTGCTTTTTGAAAATATGAATGTATTTTACATATCAATAATGTGTAGAATTAAAGATAAACATCGAATGTCATCAACACCAAGTGTGTCAAGTACAGACATGATGGATAGACTTTAAAAAGGATTCTGTTCCAGATAGGCGAGGGACTTCATGTCTGGAAGTATTTCAAAACCGTCAGGGCCATATTATCGACAATCGATGACACTATCGATGGCTAAAAACTTACTATCGTTGAATATTGATGGCTATTGAGCTCTATTATTACTAATTTCAGTCGATACCCAAGTATCCATATTGACTAGTCTCCATTTTATAGACAGGACATTTGCTAGTCGAGCACAATTTCTTAGCTTTAATTTGCGATATTTGGGAATGTTTGTGTCTTTATTGCAGCCGAAAAGAGAAAAAGCAAATAAAACTTTATCTTTTTGTGCAGGCAAATGGACAACTTCGAGGGGTGTGTCATATTTTACAGCTAAAGAACTTTAGCAAGTTCGAAAAATATGCAAAGAAGCGACATCATGCGGCAGGTTGGGGAATTGGCTGCGCCATTTCAAGCATTGGCTAGGGAATTACGTGTACTCGGCAGCTGCAGACTCGCGACTCAAGCGAGCAGTCGATGGGGGAAGAGGGAGGTGAAAGTTCACTTTCATTTCTTATAGAGTTCAGAATGAAAATGAAACACTTTCAAGCTGTCAACTTACTGGATAAACTTAAGCTATAGTTCACATTTTCTATAATCGATTTGTATCTTCAATTTCATCAGTTGCAAGATGATAAAAGATTAGTTTCCCATTGCCACATCTCAATAAAAAACTAAAATTACACTGTGTTAAACTATAATTCGACTGCAACCAAAATTGTTCCAAAATGTGATTGAGATTCAATTGAAAAGTTAAAGTTTTTCACCAGCTAGCATCTCACATTTTGGATCAATGTTTAAGGTCAGCATTAGTCCCGATCATTTTGACATCTTAAAATCCAATTGAGGCCATATTTCTGTACTTCTTCTTCAGTTCAGTTCAGTTCAGTTCAGTTGGAGCTGCTTTCATGGCCTTGAATTAAACTCTCCAAGATGTTCACACACACAAAGTAAATGTAGATGTACTTAAAGCAATGCATGCTGAATTTTAAGAATGTCAAAAAGTCATCAGACATGCTATAACAGTTATACGAACAAATTTTCGAGTGAAGATCTAAAATAACAAAACGAAACTCAAATGGAAAACACACAGCATTGTTTGTTATATAACTAACAGCTTGATGGATTACTGAAGGCCTTGTTGACATACAGATTAAACTAATAAGAAAACTACAATCGAGTGTACTTGACTATTCAAAACATACAAGATATACCAAATCAAAAATACCAACAAAAAAAAACACTAAAATAAAACCCGTTAACAATTTGCAAGTAAACCAAAACAGTGCGTAATTTTCTTTAAAATATACCAAATTAATTTACTGAAAAAATACAATATTATTATGTAATATATACTATAATTTATATAGTAAAATAATGCTGAAATAAAACTCACTAACAATTTACAATGAGAGCAAATTAGTATGGTATTATTCTTGAAATATACCAAATCAATATACTGAAAAAAATACTTAAATGAAAAACTAAATATGTAACTAAAAACTAAAACTAAACTAAATATAACACTAACTATTTTGAATAAAATCATTTGCAAAAAACAACGCTGTATTATTTTTAATATATTGTATACCAAATACTAAAATGTACCGAATTGATCTACTGAACAATAATAAAATATTCTAAAAGCTTTAGTTAGTTCATCAAAATACTGCTTAAATCTTAAACCAATTAAAACTTGACAGCATTAGCTTTACAATTTCTACACTGCTATAAATTATATGTACTTAAGTTATTATGAAATATACCAAAAATTAATTAATCCCAAAATCTTGTCATTTAATTGGGACAAATTGCTGTAGTAAGAGTTAAACTCATTTGCTAGAGTTTAATTGTGATTGATCGTCAATTAAAATGCTGTTATATAATTCCAGACTATAATATTATAAAAATATGTGAATCCAAACTTGTGTTGAGTACAAAAAGGAGTAGAGAAGAGTACTTTTCAGATTTTCCCTACTTTCCATTCCCATTTTCGTGTAATTGAAATCTTATTTATATGATTTTTTTTTTGCAAAGTTACGTATATTTGTTTTAGTGGTTTCCAAATTCACTCTATTGATAGAAAAAAAAAAAACGAAATCATTGATCCATGGTTGCGCCAGAAACTCTTTTGCTGGGGTCAGGTCAGAGCGATGCGGTTATCCCGATGATGCGGTGGTCGAAGGCGGTGGTCCACAGCGACCGCCAGGTGGACCGCCGGGTGGTGGAGTTCCGCTTGGTGGAGGTCCGCTGGGCGGTGGACCACAAGGACCCTGAGGTCTGGCACTCTGTGATGGATATCAAAAGGGGAAATATTAGGAGGAGACTTCAAAGCGATATTAGTTCAACTATGTTATCCTCATATTTGTGTTGAGGTTTGGTATTATTTTCTTATACTGTGTTGTTAAGTACACAGTACTTTAAACAGGTTCTCCACTTAATAAAAAGAAAGGATATCAATGAAAAGAAGACAAACCACAATTGCAGTGCCGCAGAGCAGCACGAGGAGGAGCCCGAGGAAGTAGCTCAGGTTTAGACGCATCTTGACACTTGTATTTTCAGTTGACGAATGCCGATGCATGTCAGTTGGATCGAGGGCTTTTATTCGAGTTTGAGTTTGAGTTCGAGTTCGAATTGTGTTCGCGTTTGGTTGGCCTTGCGTGTCAAATTGCTATCATCAAATTGCTACTGCGGGGAGCGGGCAGAAGATAGTTGTTGTTCGGTGGAAATTAATTGCATAAATTGAGTTTTTATTTCTAGTGTGAAAATATGTGTGTGTGCGAAGTGCGAATTGTGTTTTCAGTTTTCAGTTTTTAATATTTTCAGCTATTTACAATTTAGTATTCTGTGTATAATTATAGAAAGTACTATATACAATTATATCATTATTCATTATTTTGTTATGAGCTTCGCTCTACACTTTAATTGTATTATCTTTTTCAATTGTCGTGCGTTATCAGGCACCTCTCGCACGTCAGGCTCGACTGACTAGTCCACTAAAGTGGAGCTGAGCAACACGTGAAGCTCATTTCATTTGCAATTGTCAATACATTTTATATGATATAATTGAATAATTATAATCAAAAAAGAAAGAATTCAACCGTAGTGGTTTCGACGTTTTTTTTCTTTACTTCTTGCTTTTTTTGTCGAAAATAATCCCAATGATTTTAAGAGTTTTAATTATACGATAACTAGCATATAAGAAATATTCTGATTGATTGATTGATGGATATTTCTCAAATTGAAAATCTTTCGAGCTTAGCCTTATAAGCACAATACATCATTTGTTAATGGTGGCAAGCGTACTTTTATAGATTCAGTATTTCAGTATCTACAGTATTTTCGCCATCTGAAAAGTTAGTTGCGATCAGACAAAAATTGCATAAGTTACTTTACTTACTTTTACTTACTTTAGGAATAATGTTATATTGTAAACAACGTCTGTTTTTGTCGAAATTTAATTGCTTTGGTTGAGAGTCTGCCATATTTTGAATGTGATAGTATATCATTATACCAAATATAGACTTTGATTTATTTTAGAATTTTTATTGGTGTATTATTTTGGCATATTTTGAGAATAATACGGCACTGTTCTGTTATTATTGAATAACAATTTTCTCGGAGTCTAGCCCATTCGGTTGTCGGTTTCTTTCTAGTTTTTTGTTGATTCGCTATCTTTAGGTATTGTATATTTATAACGAAGTAATACATTAATGTACCAAATAGAGGCATTTTCAGTATATTTTCATTAATAATACCGAACTGGTTTGTTTTTATTGAATAATCATTTGGTATTTTTTCGGTATACAAATTCGGTATATTTTTAGAATGAAACCGCACTTTTCTGGTATTATCAAATAACAATTTTCTCAGAGTCTAACCCATTTGATTGTCGGTTTCTTTCTTGTTTATGGTTTACTCGCTATCTTTGGGTATGGTATATTTTAAATGAATTGATAGATTAATATACCAAACATAGAAATTTCGAGTATATCCATTATTATTATTATATTTTTAGGAATAAAAATCCACCGTTTTGCATTTGGTATTTTTTGGAAATTAAATTTGATATATTTTAAAAATAATACTGCACTGTTTTGTATTTGAGGAAAATGGGTAGCTGCTGTCTCACAGCCGAACTTTAGGTTGGTGCAAATATAGTATTTTCTCAGTATATTTATTTGTTGTATTTTAAGATTAGTTCCTTATTGTTTTTCTAAATGGATTTAAAAATGGATAGCGAGTATCTCGCAGTCGAGCACACTGGCTTGTAGTTTACTTACTAGTTTTATATTTTGATTGAAAGTTTGATTTGTTATTTAACTATTGATTCGGTATGTCAATTAATTTATTAAAAACTGGTTGCAATAGTTAATCAATGCTTCACAATTTAATTCGATAGCTTTGCCCGCTATTTGCTCGTATCCCAGTATAAGAGAGAGGTGAATGGGCTTATGAAAAAGAGAGAGAGAGAGAGAGAGAGACAGGAAAAGAGATAGAAGTAGAGCAACAGCTGCTTTGACTTCAATCAGCACCCACAAGCTGGCGTATTTGCGGCCTCAGCTTCGGCGCTAGCAACAGCGCCATGCAGTTCATTAAACAATTATAATTATATGGCAACAGAAGTCGCCGCCAGCAGCTGCCAGCGAGGGAGGGAGCCAAGGAACTTGTGTCCTTTGTATTTTGGAGGCTAGGCTGGTCTGTGTTTGGGGTTTGGGGTTTGGGGTTTGGGTTTGGGGTTTTGCCTTGAAGGGGGGATGCCATGGCGTATGAGTAATAATATTAATAAGCCGCCTTATTTGGCCGCCGCACGTAGACAATGTAAGACAACACGGCGTATGCGTAATTTTCTTGTCGTTATTATTTTACGGCCCAGCGAGCGAGCGAGTCGAGAACTTTTTAGCCTTATCAACGGCACTTTGAAAGCCGGCGAAACTTTTCGGGACGACGTCTTGGATTTATGCGCTTGAATTTCACACCTTATTGCATTGCACCGGCATCGCGATGTTCTTTCTCGGTTCTTGTTCTTGTTCTTATTATTGTTGTCGGCCTTAAAACAATTAGCGACGTGTTCGCTGCTTTTGCTTTGCTTCGCTTTGCTTAGCTGCTTTGGCAGCAACTTAATGCCAATGCCAAAGACGCTCGTTCAGAGCGAACTCGAAGCGGCCAAGTTCTCAGTTCCCTGTTCCCCGTGCCCCGTTCGTGCATTGTTGTTGGCTTAATTGGTTGCGCTTGCTCAATGGCTTGTGTCCTGCGGACTCTGAGTGCGTGGAAGTGCATTTTGGCTCATATTCAGCACCAGCTCTTTCTCTCTTCACTCTCTCTCTCTCTCTCTCTCTCTCTCTCGCTCGCTCGCTCAGTTCAAATTCCAAACGCGCCGCGTTGTTGTTGGCCGTTAACTTGGCTCCGCTCGGCTCGGCCTTAAGCCCGGTCAGGTGAGCTAGCTGGCTGGCTGACTGCTTGTTGGCTTGTTGACTTGTTTGTTGGCTTCTTGCTTGCCCATAAAACTAAAATAATAGCCGCATAACATTTTATCTACCGCAGTAATAAATATTCAGTTAATTATAGCAACCAGCAACAATAAGACAACCAGCAAGAGAGAGAGAGAGAGAGAGAGAGAGAATTGGGAGTGGGAGGAAGAACAGAGAGTGAGCGAGCGCATCATGTATGCAAATGTTATGGCAAAGAGATGTAATAAAACACCGTTAAAGTGCATAATACACAGAGCTTTGAACATCACTTGCTCTCAAGATGACAAGCCAAAAGTTAAAATTGGGGAGGAAAAAACTATCGAAAGAGAATGCCTAGAACATCAAACAAGTGTTGAAAACTGCAAAAAATGTTGTCAAGTCAAAATTATTGATAGTCATGAAAAGAAATAAGTAAGAGAGCCAAAGAAAGCTAAAATAGCAGCTAGCTATTTCAAATAAATCAAAAAAAGTGCGGTATTATTCACAAAATATACCAAATTTATATAGCGAAAATATACCAAAGGTTATAATTGGTATATCGAAATAGCATTACGTGCAGTACCCTATCAATGCAAAACAATGCGGTATTATTCTAGATATACCAAATAAATAAATATAAATAAATATTCTAGAATATACCAAATAAATATACCAAAAAAATGCTATTATATATACCATATTATGTGAGATACGCGCCACTTAATTTCAATTAAAGTAAAACAGTGCGGTATTATTCTAAAAATATACGAAACTTGTATATCGAAAATATACTAAAATATACCAAATATTATAGTTGGTATATCGATATAGCATTATGTGAAGTACTCTATAAGTCCAAAACTGCGGTATTATTTAAAAAAAAAAAACCAATTTAATATACAACAAAAATACTAAAACATACCATAATTTCAATAAAAGCAAAGCAATGCGGTATATAACAAATTCAAAGTTCTAATGTATATATACCATAATATTATGAGAGATACGCGCCACTTACTTTCAATTAAAGCAAAACAACGCGGTATTATTCTAAAAATATACCAAACTTAGATATCGAAAATATACTTAAGTATACAAAAGGTTATATTTAGTATGTCGATGTACTATTACGTTCAAAAAATATCGTAGAGTGCAAAGTACATTCGATTTTTTCAACTTTTACCTATGGGTAGCTTGTATAAAAACCAAATAACTAAATAGTTAAAAGCGAATTTACTCACTGCTCCACATCAGTGACATGATGTTTGACGAAGTTGGTATTAGACCTAATATTGATTAAGAAAAAACTATAAATGTATTGAAAATATGCAAATATGAAGAATATAAAAAACAAGTAAGAAAGCTACAGTCGAGTGCACTCGACTGTGAGATACCCGCTACCCATTTTGAATAAAAGAAATATATTTTGCGATAATTTTCTCAAAATATACCGAATATACTGCAAAAATACTAAAAATATACCAAATAGTATATTTGGTATATTGATATAGTACCGCATTCAAAATATACCATAGACGGCACAATATACCAGATTGTCATCTAAAGCAACTAAGACCCCTAGTAAGTAGGCGTGTTTGCCCATACAAAAGTATTTCTTTAATAACTTCGACAATTTTCATCTGATCGCAACCAAATTTTCAGGAATCATAACTACTATAGTTATTATTATATATACCAAAATTCGCAACTCTAACTTTAAAATTACGCTTGTTATTCGATTTTTTTTGATTTGCGGGGGCGGAAGTGGGCGTGGCAAAAATTTGAAACAAACTTGATCTGCGTGCAAACATAACAAATGCTGTCGAAAAAAAATTATAGCTCTATCTCTTATAGTCTCTGAGATCTAGGTGTTCATACGGACGGACGGACAGACACACAGACACACAGACACACAGACACACAGACGGACAGACGGACAGACGGACATGGCTAGATCGTCTCGGCTGTTAAAGCTGATCAAGAATATATATACTTTATAGGGTCGGAGATGCCTCCTTCTACCTGTTACATACATTTCCTGCCGGCACAAAGTTATAATACCCTTCTACCCTATGGGTAGCGGGTATAAAAACTTTAAAGAGGGAAAGATTCGTTTCGGATTTTAAGATGATGTCTTTGGATATTTTCTTTATAAATATAAGATGCAGCCTTCAAATTTTCTAATAAAAATTTGAAAGTACTATGGCATGTAATTGATGTATAAATGAATAAAATACTGCGAGAGAGAATTGCAAGTGAATTGAAAAAAATTTCGATACTCACCTGAGATGGATCACTTATTGAAATGCAAAAACTGAATGAGAACAACGACAATGATGAGCACAATAGCGACTATCATCACAATATAGAAATAGACACACATTGTGTCGAGTGATTTTCTTGAATATTATTGAAAGCTAAACACATGACAGCATGATTTGAAACTAGAGTCCCAACATCAACGAGGCACCTTTCTATCTCCTCTACGAAAACAATGGAGCAGCAATTGCTTGCCTCGCATTCCCTTCTTGGTGTTCCTTTTCTGTCTCCTGTCTCCCGTCTCCCGTTTCCCTCTCCCCTCTGCCTTTCTCTGCCCGCTGAACGACCCTCTGTTGCGCATAACCGTTAAAATTTGTGAGCTTTTGTGTGGGGGACTCTTTTGAGTCGCTGTTTCACTTAGCTCCCTCTCTTCCATTCGTTGTTGAGCCACATAATGAAACTCGTCATCACAGTGTGTGTTGGTGTGTGGCATTGTTGTTCGCCCCCGCCTGTACTTAGCGGTTATAATAATTAAAATGAGCCAAAATAATTTCAGCCAAAAGCATCGATGAAAGGCTAAAATGCTCAATAAATGGCAGAAACGCGCTCGGTGACACTGCCAACAACAAGAGCAGGGATCGAGGAGCAAGGGGGAACGCAACAGTAACTCAATGCTTGTTTGCTAGCACCAACTACCTCCCCTCCTCTTCCTTACAACTCTTCCCCCTAGGGGGCAATTAAAGCACACAAAAAACGCAAGCCAAGAAAAAGTTGGCCAAAACTTTTGCCATCGATGACTTGGCAGAAGTAGTGTCTGGGAAGGAGGAAGCGTGCTGTGCTGTGCCGTTCCATGTGCCATGTGATATCGATGTCATCTACCCCACCCCACCCCCACTCACAACCTCCACGATTCTCCTGTAGACGGTGCCAAGTGGGCGCCCAGAGCAGTCGGCAATGCGTAAAAGTGTTAACCAAAAGCAGTTAAAATTACAAAAGGCAGCAGACGCCATGGCAATGGACCAGCGAAGAAGTACAGAGTGGGTGTCAAGGAGGTGGAGGAGGCGCGCGCGGGGAAGGTACTTTGAAAAATTAACACCTAATATCCGCAAAATCGCATCAAAGTATTGTTGTTGAGTGGCGACTCCTTCCCTTTCCTCTCTCTTTCTCTCTCTCTCTTTTTCTCACGACTTGCCTTTTGTTCGACGGCAAAACTTTGCAATTTCTTAAAAGTGTCACCCCTTGCTGCCCCCCGCCCCAACCCAGTGGCACCCCTCAAGCAGCTGTTTTACTTAGTTGTAGGCGTTATTAGCAACACTTCAGAGAGAGAGAGAGAGAGGGAAAGAGAGAGAGAAGAGGAGGATTGCCTCGACTGGAACTTGGTTTTTTTGAACACCTACGCAAAGCAAAAATTTGTAGACAATAGCGAATTGAGAGCAATGCTCTTATGCCAAAAGGGGTGAAGAGGGAGGCAGAGCTAGAGGTGGAGGTGAAGGCGAATTGGAGACCAAATTTCGCTATTGTTTCACCCGAGTTGCGTGTTGTTGTTTCGACACTTCGGCATTGTTGTAAACTGACACCGCAGCAATGAGTTAATAAGGCGATAAAAATGTTTGCCGCCATTCAGCGAAAGTGCTCGACAGCTAAGTGCCGAAGGGAGGGGAATGGAGTTGGGGGTTAAAGTATGCCGGAGTGTCCACAGGCAGTTGCATAACAAAGTGGAAATAATAACAAATGTCGATATATCTTCGCCCAGATATTCCACCCGAATTTCAATGGAGTTTTATTCTGACAAAGATCCTACAAATCGTTGTTGTAGTTATCCTGCGAATTATCGGTTTTTGACTAAATTACTAAATTTAATAAAGTAAACAAATTATATGAATAATTCAAAGTTATTTAAATTATTAAATTGCCTCATTGATGCTTATTTTTGTTTGAAAAATTTGCTATTTTTAAGTTGCATACTTTTAGGATGAACAAATTAATTGAACTTTGCGGTGTTTATGTTGCAATTATGTAGCATACTTTTCAGCTGAGCTTTATAATTTTGATTTCTACTTACTTATGTTCTCTTCGATTTTTACATGTTCTTTAGTTGATCGGGGCGATTTGAACAACAAAAACAAAAGGCAAATTATTTAGTTCGATTTGTTTATTGATTATATTTACCTAGAATTTCACGTAATAACTGCAAAGCTGTTATCCATAATCTATAACGTGTGGTAACCGAATCTGTTGAAATTAAATAATCATTTTTGTATTTATCGTATTTAACTAAAGAAACACGAAAAGTGATTCAATCTCAAACGATCTTTTTACATTGGGTGATTGTCAACAATTGAGTGCTACGATGCCGCAAAACAAATATATAATATTAGAGATATGAACTTAGGTGAAAAAGTTATATTAAGATATAGTTTCCTTGATTGTGACTATGATGATGTTAATGTTGTAAAACTATGATTGGAACCATGTAAGAAATAGAAACAGGTTAGACATGTCCTCACCCGTATGGCTTGCATATGGGTAAGGAAGGAAGGCAGGCAAGGGAGTGTCAATGGGGGAAGGGTAGAAGGAAGGGAAAGGGTTTTCGAAGTAGAGTGTAAGGAATGATAAGCTAGCTTCGCTAGGCAAACTGATCTGTAATGCGAAACCAAAGCAACGCTTCGAGTGCTACAAAGCCAGTTTTCGCCTCATTCCCATATCTTTTTACTCTCACCCCTTCGTTCTCTCTTGCCACAGCGCAAAGATATGCGCATACATACATGTATGTGTTTTTATATAAAAGTATATTTTTAATTATTTTCATTTCATGTCTTTTAATTAACATGCCTAATAAAACACATGCCGATGGCTCATGGCCGGGGGCTGCTTTCGCCGAGACGAGGCGAGGCGAGGTAAGGGCGGCTTAAAATTTGTTGCTGCTGCAGGTACATAAAGAGGGGTACATGAAGGGTGGAGGGGTGCACGCCTTAGAAGGCACACACAAATATGAAGAGCATAAAAAGATATTGTCGGCAGTCGACAGGCGACCATCACACAGTCTGATGTATGCAAATAACACCCCCTCACATATATAGTACACCCCAACACACACACACACACACACACACACACACACACACACGCGCCCACATGTGGAAAGAAAAACTTGCAAAGCCTTTGAATCGTGCGCTGCCTGCTAAAAATCCCAAAATATAAATAATTAAAAAGAAAATGTTGCTGGCAAATCAAGCGAGTCCTCATCGTCAGGGGTAGGAGCAGGGGTAGGGGTAGGGGTAGGGGGTTGGTTGGACCACATGGGGGTGCAGAGGAACGAGACGAGATGAGACGTTTCTTGTAATTATGAAGCCTGCCTCCGTCTCTACACTTCCTCTCTCCCTCTCCCTCTCGCTCTCTCTCTCTAAAATGCGGGCACAGCCAGACAAGGCCGAGTTTGGCGCCCCCTGCTTTCCCCCTCCCCGCACACATTTGGGTGTACCGTATCGCCGGTTTACTCTTTGCGGTTTTTACAAATGCATAATGCTGATTACGGGCAATAATTTTATGAATTTATGTAAACGTTTCCACTCGCTGTCGACTCGCTTTGCTCGTGCTGAAGGTGTGCCTCCTCCTGATAAGCGGGAGGATAACTCTACTCTACTACGATGTGTGTGTGTGTGTGTGTGTGTGTGCTATAAACTCTTTAAATGCTCTCCTATCTGCTGCTGGTCTATGCCTCCCACAAGTGCCATAAATTCTCCAAGAAATTGTCAAATTTTATGTCATGTGTTTGCTTTTTTCTCCCCGTTCCTTTATTTTTTGTTTTTGTTTTGTTTTCTTTTCTTTACTTACCAGTTGGTAAGTTTGCTTATAGCCTGATAGTCTTTTCCATATTACGAATATATTATGTTCCAAACTGACAATCAAATAATATTTTCAGTAATACTTGAAGTTAAATTGTTTCTCTAACTCTTCAATTTATTTTAAATACTTTTATCTAATTAATATAAATAAAATTGCAAATTTTAACATTCTAAAAATAACTCAAAGAAATGTAACAATGTGAATGAAATATCAATATTAAAATAGTGTAAGCCATACTTGACTACCAACAATTTTAGCTATTGCATCAGTCAAAGCAATTCAGTTAATCAACAGTTTAATATCTTCTAGAAGAATGCGAAAACGAATAAGAATCAGTATCCAAGAATAGAGTTTATCTTATGTTTAATTGTGAAATCTTTGTCGTTCGCCGAACAACTTCAATTTAAATCCATAAGTACTTAACATGAATACGAAACTTGTAAAATGCGAACCGAATAAAGTAAATGTTAATTTGTCAATCCTTCTTATAGCCATCAAAAAGATGCGCTTAAGTCGGTTAATAAAAAAATCAATTGCAGCATTGCTATTTATATTAGTTATTTATCAACTATTCTGAATTTTTATACCCGCTACCCATAGGGTAATAGGGTATTATAACTTTGTGCCGGCAGGAAATGTATGTAACAGGTAGAAGGAGGCATCTCCGACCCTATATATATATATTCTTGATCAGCGTCAACAGCCGAGACGATATAGCCATGTCCGTCTGTCCGTCTGTGTGTCTGTCCGTCTGTCCGTGTGAAACACTGGATCTCAGAGACTATAAGAAATAGAGCTATAATTTTCTTTCGACAGCATTTGTTATGCTTGTACGCAATTCAAGTTTGTATCAAATTTTTGCCACGCCCACTTCCGCCTCCGCAAATCAAAAAAATCGAATAACACGCGTAATTTTAAGCTACAGCTGCGATGGTGTATACAATAATAACTATAGTATTTATGAGTCCTGAAAATTTGATTGCGATCAGATAAAAATTGTGGAAGTTATTAAAGAAATACTTTTATATGTGCAAAAACGCCTACTTACTAGGGTTTGAGTTGCTTTGGCCGACAATCTGGTATATTATGGCGTCTATGGTATATTTTGAATGGCGTACTATATCGATATACCACATATACCATTTGGTATATTTTTAGTATTTTTGCAGTATATTCGGTATATTTTGAAAATGATACCGCAATATTTTGCCTTTATTAAAAATGGGTTGCGGGTATCTTACAGTCGAGCACACTCGACTGTAGCTTTTTTACTTGTTATATTTTGCATATAAGGTATAGTAAGCTTAGTATATACTGAATTCTTAGTATATTTACAATATTTTGTGCTTTCAGTATATTTATTATTGTTTAGTATATACCGTATACATATTACACTATTTAGTTATTTATCAACTATTCTGAATTTTTTAAAATTATTTTTGTTCCCTGCGATTTCAATGATAACATAACATAATTATGTATCCTGTATCCTATTATATTTACAATATTCATATACTTTTCATATAATTAGTATACATTCGATTACTTACTAACATAATAGTGAGTTATTTATAAACAATTTTGAATTTTATTACTATGTTATTCCATCAACACTGCTATTTCAATGAACATATTAATGAATCCTTCAATATTAAAAATTTCAATTTAAAATTGTAACTTTTATAACTAAATTTTGTCTCGAAGTAGTATTTTTCAATCTTAAACTTGCAGATCGTTAGTTGGCAGTGTTATATGTTATATATTTATTCCCTGAAATAACTTTAGTTTGTGCCATTCTCGTTTACTTGGATTGCTTCAGTGTCTCGTAATTATGAATGCAAAGTCCAATATTGAAGTTCGTTAACTGAAATTGTTGGGGCCACACTCGAGAAATAGATTTCACTTGCAAAGAGAAACAAAGAGAGAGCGGGGAGGGGAGGGTAACTTGGGGGAAAGTTCCGGTTATGCCCAGTCCAGTTGAGTGCTCATTTAATTTGCCGTTCAATTCCACATTCGTTTCGGGTGTTGAATTTTTAATCACGCACACGCCTGACCCCAAAACTGAGGCAGGAGTTGCGGAGTCGAGTTCAAACTCGAGTCGCAATTGGAGTTGGAGTTGGAGTTTCGGGTGGAGAGGGGTTAAGAGTTGTGCTTGGGATTCGGTCTGGTCAGCCTTCAGTTTCAATTGAATATGCAAGCGAAGCGAAGCAAGAGGTTGACTCTGACTCTGACTGCGAGACTGAGAGACCAAAAACTATGCAACACACACGCACACACACACACACACACACACAGAGTGAGAAGCAGGTCAACTCAATTTGGCCAGTCGCCTGCCTGAATGTCCACTTCACTCGAGTCCGGTCAGAGTCCGAGAGCAACCCACAAACCGATCCACTGGCGCGCCCAATGCTTTAAGTTTAGCTCATTAAATAATATCCTCTTTTTGGCGACGAGCGAGCACAGAGCGGGGAGTGGAGGGAGGGCGATAACAGGGGCTGGGACAGAGGCACAATGACCAGACGACGACGACGACGGCGCTTATCAAAATGTTGCCGTTGCCCTGTCGAACGGGTTGTGTGTCGGGGTGCTCTGCAATTGCTGCTTTGCTTTGCTTTGCTTATGTGCCGGGACATTAACAGGCGACAGAGGAAAGAGGGAAGAGGAGAGGGAGTGAGGACTGCCTTGGGGTTTGGGTTGCGGATGCTGATGCTGATTCTGGTCTCTTCTTGTGGGACACGCTGCCATGACGTTGTTGTCGATGCGTTTGGCCTCTGAACTGCGGCACTTTTTGGTCAGTCCACGTGCTGGTCAAAAGTCTCTCTTTGCTTCATTCGCTCCCGCTCTCTCTCCCCCCGCTGCAGTCGCTGGGACAGTTTTTGAAAACGCTTTTAAATATTAAAATCCATGACGATTTCCAACGGAACATTTTCGCCATATAATTTTGTAGTTGTTGCCCCGGACTTTGAGTTGCGCACACGTTCAGGAGGCAGGAGGGGTTAAGGGTGCTCAGCGAGGGAATGGGAACGGGAATGGGAATGGGAATGGGAACAGGAATGGGAATGGAAAAGGGAAAAGGAATAGGAACGGGAGGTAGCCGCCCGTTGCGCATATTGAATTTATTTAATTAAGGGTTCCATGTGCCACATACACAGTTGCCCCCTCCCCCTACCCCGTCCACCACCGTCTCTGTCTGTGTCTCTCTCAGCGCCTCGATGACTTCATTTTCGAAAGTATGCAACGCTTCTCCCCGTATTTTGTTGTTGTGCTCTGCTTTTTGCTGTACTCGTGTATTTCACAATAATTTGCACAAGTGGACACCGCCCCACTCCCCCTCGATACTCTGAGTACGTGCCCTATAGCTGTGCATAGTTTCGCCTTCGTTGTCTCCTTCGGGAACTCTCAACTCTGGACATGGACCACAACTATGCTCCCCTCTCTGAACGTCTCCTCTCCACCCTTTGGTATGTCACATTTCGAGTGACTTTTTGTCGTACTCGTAATTATGAAATAGAATAAAATAAAAGTACTTTGGCGATTCCAATTCCAACGCCAACTCTCAATGCAACTCGGATAATTAATAGACGTAGAGGCAAAAGGAGGAGAAAGGAGGAGAGCAGAGCACCCAAATCAAATGGGCTTCCAAATAATCGGCCACGAAAACCGCTAATATGCCGACATTGGTTTTGCCTCCAAAAGAAAAAAAAAAAAAAAAAAAACCCAAAATCGCGACCAAAAATCAACATACAAAACAAACAGCAACAAGCAACGTGCATCGCTCTTTGCGGTGGCATGGGGCATGTCCGTGTGGCATGCGCCATGTGCCACAGCCGCCAGTCCGAGTCGCGACGCATCGCATCGCAGTCAATGTGGCGCAAACATGTGTGCCTCACAGCTTATCAGACTCTGACTGCCTAGTGAGAGTGTCTCTGTGTGTGGGTGTTTGTTTGTAGGTAAGTGTGGGTGTGGGTGTGGGTGTGTGTGTGTGTGCAGGTAATGTTGATCAACGCCTGAGGAAGCCAAGTCAAGGCAGCGGCTCAGCTGTCAATGGCGAATACCCTTTTCATGGGGAATTATTAAGACTAACTCAGAGTACATATTGCATTAGATTAAGCTGATGCGCAAAGGAAATTTGCAGAGTAAGAGGCAAGGGTAGAGGATAAAGAATAATGAAGAAAAAAATGATGGAAGAGAAAAGAAAATTGTAGACCAAAGTAAAGTGATTAATGATTTCAAATAAGATAATAAATATGTCCCATATAATACTTGATCAAATTTTATATATAAAATACGAATACAATATGCAATAATCTGTCTTTGCCAAGATTGAGACAAGAGAACAGTTGATTAAACTATGTAAAATATTTATTAAGATATAATATAAAAAATATAATATAAAGTATTAAAACATAGTCCAAAACAAGATAATACAATTATAACAATAAAAGCAAATCATTGCGACATTATACCGAAATAATGTAACGAAAAAATACAAAAAAAAAATACTTAAGTTTAGTTTTGGTATATTGTTATACTATTGCACTTAAAATATTACCATAGAGTAGAAAATATACCAACTTGTCAACCACAGCAATATTAATTTACCGAAAGCGTACTAAAAATATACCTAAGCTTAGTTTTGATACATTGTTAAACTATTGCATTTAAAATGGAGTACAAAATATACCAAATTGTTAACGACAACAATATTAATGTACCGAAAAGATGCTGAAAATATACCTAAATGGTATATTCATAATATTACCATAGTCTATGAAATAACCTATACCAAATTGTCAACCACATGACGATAGATTTAAAATTACGCTTGCTTGATTTGATTTATTTTTTCGATTTCATAAACCTTTATACTGATTACTAGAGAATTCAAATTTCAGAATTTATTTTAATAGTTAATTGTAATTAAAGTTAATTTTGATGGAACGAATGCAACTGCATAGAGTTGAACTTGCGACCTCGCTTCGAAATTTGTTGGTCTTATCAACAAGTTGATTAACTCTGTGGCAAGTGTACTCGCGCCATGTAGCAGCAACATGCAGCTGCGTCTCAGGCGAAAGAGGTTAACGGAGTGAAAGTCGTGAGGAGTGAGGAGTGAGTTCAAAGTTGGGAGGGGGAGGCTGAGGTGGAAGTCGAGACCGAGGACGATTTTGGTCGTTGGCTGGACGCGAGTCGCGATAATAATGATAAACATCATGCTGGGCAAGCGTGAGGCAAGTGGTAAGTGGCAAGTGGAAAGGGCGTTGTTGTTGTTGTTTGGACTCGACCACACACTGGGCCTATGAGGGAAGTGAGGAGAGGGGAAGAGCGCCACGCACTTTCGCTGCGACGCGACTACGTCAAAAAGTTTGTTTTGACAAATGATGTCGCTGACATTTCGTGTGTTGCGTCGTTCTCTGCTGTGTCCTGTCCTGTCCTGTCCTGTTCTGTTCTGTTCTGTGTTCTCGGTGCTCGTCCTCACCGCGCCTTGATCCTTCATTTGCTGGTGTCCTTGGCTCTGTCATCGCAGGACTTGCTGGCCGGTGGCATGCATATGTGTGCCACGGACGCCACTTTGACCGTTTCCTAATGAACTTTTGTTTGCCTCGGCGACACACAATTGACAACAAAATTATGACAATGGACCCCGAACCCGGCCCCGATCCGAACTTTCGCCTTGCAGTTGATGCCAACTCTCGCCATAATCATTTTGCAATCATTCTCAAAGTGGATGCAGCTCAACAAGTCGCGCATTTCACATCAGCTGGCAACACAAGCTGCCAACAGACGCGTTGCCAACTCTGTGATGAATTGCACCGATATGTGCATACTCGACTAACAGACACCCGGTAGTTAGTACATGAATTGATAGAATAGTGACTGAAGATATCTGTATCTGTATCTGTATCTGTATCTGTATCTGTATCTGTATCTGTATCTGTATCTGTATCTGTATCTGTATCTGTATCTGTATCTGTATCTGTATCTGTATCTGTATCTGTATCTGTATCTGTATCTGTATCTGTATCTGTATCTGTATCTGTATCTGTATCTGTATCTGTATCTGTATCTGTATCTGTATCTGTATCTGTATCTGTATCTGTATCTGTATCTGTATCTGTATCTGTATCTGTATCTGTATCTGTATCTGTATCTGTATCTGTATCTGTATCTGTATCTGTATCTGTATCTGTATCTGTATCTGTATCTGTATCTGTATCTGTATCTGTATCTGTATCTGTATCTGTATCTGTATCTGTATCTGTATCTGTATCTGTATCTGTATCTGTATCTGTATCTGTATCTGTATCTGTATCTGTATCTGTATCTGTATCTGTATCTGTATCTGTATCTGTATCTGTATCTGTATCTGTATCTGTATCTGTATCTGTATCTGTATCTGTATCTGTATCTGTATCTGTATCTGTATCTGTATCTGTATCTGTATCTGTATCTGTATCTGTATCTGTATCTGTATCTGTATCTGTATCTGTATCTGTATCTGTATCTGTATCTGTATCTGTATCTGTATCTGTATCTGTATCTGTATCTGTATCTGTATCTGTATCTGTATCTGTATCTGTATCTGTATCTGTATCTGTATCTGTATCTGTATCTGTATCTGTATCTGTATCTGTATCTGTATCTGTATCTGTATCTGTATCTGAATCTGTATCTGTATCTGTATCTGTATCTGTATCTGTATCTGTATCTGTATCTGTATCTGTATTATTATTATTATTATTATTATTATTATTATTATTATTATTATTATTATTATTATTATTATTATTATTATTATTATTATTATTATTATTATTATTATTATTATTATTATTATTATTATTATTATTATTTATTATTATTATTATTATTATTATTATTATTATTATTATTATTATTATTATTATTATTATTATTATTATTATTATTATTATTATTATTATTATTATTATTATTATTATTATTATTATTATTATTATTATTATTATTGTTGCATTCATTTATTATAACTAATACTTGTGTATATCAAATATAGTAAATAATCATATTACCATATTATTTTTATTGTCAAATGCTTCAAAATATTGCATGTCCAAGGAATTCCAACAATTCAATGCAACCAAGAGAGATTTCCGATTGAAGAATAAAAGCATAAAGAACGTGAGTCAAGTAAACTAGCCTCAAAGGAAAACCTGTCGCTGCTATGCTACTAAAAGGTAGTTAGTCGTCTCTGTCTAGGCAGTGAATCAACAATGGAAAAAGACTCAAGAGCAGCGCATTGCATTTCACTCAAGTTCTCCGTCGCTTTTCGAAAAGGGGAAACCAGTTCGAAATTGAGAAGTTCGAAACGAGCGAAAGAAGGCGAGCACTCAATTAGGGGCAGTTTAGCCGAAGCCCAAACTTAAACCCAAGCGCAAGCGAGTGAGTCAGCTTTTGGGAGTGTGAGCGAGCGGGTGAGAGAGCGAAAGAGTGGTTGAGAGAGTGAGCGAATGAGTGAGCAGCCAACTGAGTGAGTGAGTGAGTGAGAGTGAGCAGCGCAGCAGTTGTTCACTCATCAAGCAGAGCAAGGGGGCAGGGCTTTAAATGATTCGATTTCGTGGCACCGATTGATCCAAATACAAATGGCGACCGAATCGATAGATTTCCACAGCCAAAATACAATATATAGTACTGCTATTAATTAGATTAACTTTTTATGCGAATTACATATATTTGAAGCTGGTCCGTTGACCGTTTTGCTTTGAGCTTCGTTTTTTGTGGCCTTATCTCTTGGCCCCGGCATTGCGATCAAAATTTAGCGACAAGTGCGTGGTTGCATTGTATGCAAATGAGGCACAAGTACTTTTGGTGCGTGCCCCAAACATGCGCCAGCAACTTGCGACTTGCAACTGGCAACTGGCAACTTGTAAACGATTATCAATTTGTCATAAATGGACGTTCGCTGCCTGATAGATGTTGGCGTGGCCAAAAATGAGCATCTGCGACCAGCGATAGGCAAAACACAGTCCACGCTGGACTCAAGAGAGCGAGAGGGAGAGAGGGAGAGAGAGATGAGTCAAGCCAAAAATGGGTCAAACACACAGCAATATAGAATGGAAAGGAAGGGCGGAGGGAGCAGGGGGAGGCTAATTTGTGTAAGCCACTTGTAGATGTTAATCGCATTTGATTTAAATACAACTTTGGTTAATTTATGTTGTCGACTGTCAACGCGCTGTTCACTTCCTGCCACGCTGCGTGGCAAGCCTTTAGTTGTATTGTATTCACTTGCCGCATTTGGCAACTCTGGCACACGACTCGCGAATCCCCTTTCACTTCCCACTTCCCTCCTTCCAGTGCCACAGCAGTTCAACCAGAGAAAGGTCAGACGTCCTCATTGCCTGATCTGGCGCTGATCTCCAATGCGGAACATGGCAGCCAAATGCAGCTGGAAAAAGGCTAAACGAATAGCTAAACTCTTGTTTTGCTGCCAGAGATAGTTAGACAAAGGTTGTAGGTAACTCTGTTCGAGTTGTGTGTCCTGACTGACTGAATTATCAATGAAAAGACCAAACGGTAAATGTGTGGTGTTTCGGAAAATAGTTTAGATTTCATTTTGTTCACTTTAATTAGTTTTTTCTTTTCAATTGTATTTTTGTTTTAATTATTTACCAATTGAACACTAACAAAGTTTTATACCAACATATTATAGGGAACTTATTCAGGCTAAAACTAAAGCACATTTCATAAAGAAGTATTTTCTTATCAATTGAATAGTGGCAGTTATACAATTTAAAAAAAAAATAAAACCTTCAAATTAAAAGCTATGCTTAAAACTTAACTCCATCTGGATTAAAATATATTTGATATTAATTGTAAAATGAAAATGATTTACAATTGAAAAAACTTGAAACTTAAAATGTATGAAGAATATTAATTAAAGTATTTATTTATAATGTGGAGAAGAATTTATTAAGACGAAAAACGGAAAGTGCTAATGAATATATTAAAAGTGAAACGAAAATGATAATAATTGAAAACTTTACTTCAATGAAATGAAGGAAGTAATTAACACTAACCAGAAAAAGTCTGCGGCCACATTTAATGCACATTTAATGATATTAAGCAAAAATAGTTAAATAGAAGATATTGCGTTGATTTTATATGTCATATTAGCAACACACTTATTTACAAAAATTATAACCAGTCTTCATATATTTAAATCAACAATATGTTTAATTCAAACTAAAAAAACAAAAATTGCAAACAACAAAAAATATTAAATGAATATAAAATAAAGGAACTTATTAATACCGAATTACACAAACCTAGTCAAAAGTATTTACACAAGATGCTCTTTCACCAACGGCGGCTTCTGGAGCGAATATGGGGAGGAGAAATGCAGAAACAAAAAAGATTTTGTTTTTGCAAAGTCAGGTGAAAGAAGAATCGCAAATAACTGTTCTTGTTCTAAAAATAGACGCATGTGAACTGTCAAAAGTATTTGCTTACGTTTTCTTTGCGTCGAAACTCTTTACACAACGCAAGTTCGACATTAGAATTTTGTTTGCCGGTTCATAATCATTTAATTACTACAGTTATTTAATGAAATACCCAAAAAAAAAGGAATTAAAAGTTGAGCGTCGTGCTTTTGTTGAAAATTTCCGGAATTTTAGTGAAATAAATTAATGAGAGAAACTAGTTTTGAATCTCACTCTTTAATCGAATTAGGTTTCGAAAATCACAAAATTAGTTTGTTAATTAACAAAAATAACGAAATCAAATGTAATAAATTTTATATGTTGTTCATCTCTTATTTTTATTTAAATTGCTTTAATTCGATTTGTTTTATTATTTTTGATGTCATTTTATTTGTTTTCATTTTGTCTTATTTTATTTTATTTCATTTTTTATTTTATTTATTTATTTTTTTATTTCCATTTTTTCATTTTTTATTTTATTTCAATTTTATTTATTTTGCATCTTATTGTATCTTCTTTTATTATACTTAATTTGTTTTACTTTTTTCTGTTTTATTTAATTTCAATTATTTTTCTTTCATTGCATATCATTTAATTTCATTTGTTCTATTCTATATTATTTTATTTCGTTTCATTTTAGTTTCTTTAGTTTGTTTTTACATTGTATTGTATTTTCATTTACTTTAATTCATTTTTTCTATTTTATTTAATTTGATTTGATTTTAATTTATTTTATTTTCTATTATTTGATTTCATTATATTTTGTTTTATAGTATTTTATTTCAATTTCTTTAATTTTCAATCAAAAATCGTGAAAAATCTTTATCGTAAATGTTTTCTTTGCTTCAAATTGTGAAAATTGCAAGAGCGCAACTTAAGATATGCCTCGATTGACTTTCAGTTTGTTTAGCCAGACAAACTTTGCTTGCAGTGAAAACACATGAAACACATGAAGCACACAGGCTTCGAGCAATTGAGGAACGAACGAACAAACGAACAAACGAATGAGAATTCGTGAAATTAATTTAAAGCAAAAGTGAGGTTACTTAGCGGCACAATGGGGTTAGTTTGAGTGCGCTCCAAATAAACAGCCGCAAATATGTCGAAAACAATAAATTGCAAAGGACGCCGTACACACATGCAAAGAGAGGGATAGGGAGAGCGAGAGAGGGAGAGAGGGAGAGTGCATGAAATTCATGCATACTTTCGGGCGCGTCAGATGAAAGGATCCGTCTGGCTGTTCAATGCATGCTCCGTAGATATGTGGAAGGGATTTAGAATAGCGAAGAGAAACGGAAAGGTGGGGGGGGGGGAGGGAGAGGAAGGAAAGGGCAAGGACTCGCTATGGGCAAGTCAACAGCCAAATATTTGCCGCGTCGCGCACTTTATTATTATCCTTTTATTATCAATGAAAACACAAACACGTAGAGACACAGACAGTTACAGTGAGACCGCACTAAAGCAAACAAAAAACTAGCCGAATGCTTTGAAGCGAGCTGATTATTATTATCCGGCGAAATGCCGCCCAAAAAAAGGGCGCACACACACATGTGCGTGCGTGTGTGTGTGTGTGTGTGTTTTTTGAATGGGGCTATTGAATTAACGCGCTGCACAAGTGGCAGCCACGACGACGTTGCCGGGCTCTTCAATTAATCGCACCTTTTCACACACAAACACACACGCACACTCCCACACACTCCCACACACACACACACACACACACTTGGAGCGCAAATCAAAGCTTTGCAAATCTGCCAGCAAAAACTATTCGGGAAATCACGTTTTGTATTTCAATGACAGCAGCGCCATCTATCGGCCCATCCCCGCAACTGCAAACGCAAACGCAAATTTATTTATTGAAGCATAATTTTCCCCATTTGATATTTGTTATTCGAGAGCGAAGAAACGCTTGGCTGCTTGGCTGCTTGGATGTTTGGGGCTTGGGGCTTGGGGTTTGGGGCTTGCCATAGGGTTGAAAACTATCGAGTGCATTTGACAGCTGCTTTTAATTTTGGCGCCGTATCTCATTGTTTTTGTTGTTTGTTATTCATTCTGCAGATTGACAGAAAGAATGACTCAATGAAGATGCTCGACGAGTGAGTGTTACAGCCAAACAGAACAGACAGAACTCATGGCCAAAAATCAAGTCGAAATTCGCAAAGTGTGTTTTTGTGTTGGTTTAAGCTAAATTCACCAATGACAAAGGAAACAAATAAGAAGGATAATTAAACTGTGCGATTCCAGGAAATCGTTTTCATTCAACTCTGGCAATTGATACAAGCAAAAATAACTATGCAGAAATTATGTATACTTCTAAATAATATTCTAATATTATTTGTCGGCAGCAGCAGACAACTGTAAATGCTAATGTAAAGCTGTTACAGCGCACTTCTTCCAACAATATTGTTTACCATACGACTGGAATCGATTCAATTTCGTTTCATCAGACCATATAACTATTTTCCAGTTGTCCAGTTCCCAAATTTTATCCCAAGCCCGAAAAGTCGTTGCAGATAGGCCACGTACAAGAAACTGCGAAACACTGAGGAGGAAATGTCATGGTCTGGAGCTGTTTTACTTGGTGAAGCATTGGACCAATTGAGAAAATAGATTAAATTATTTAAAAGGAAGACTTTCTAGATATTTTTTAGACCCATCTTTGCGATTTTGTTGACAAATGTGCATATAAGGAGAGAGACATCACATTTCAACAAGATAGAGATCCAAAACACACGTCCAAAATCTTCAAGGAATGGATCGCAAAATAAAAAGGAGTGGCCAGCACAGAGTCCTGATCTCAATCCGATCGAAAACTTGTGGTCTATAGTGAAAAGACGATTGTGACTCTATGAATCAGTACCAGCAAGAACGGACTAAAAGAAATAATACCAAATTTGGTAGAAAATATACCAGTATGAATAAATATCATAATTACAAATAGCATAAGGCTCTTTGGACCAAATTTAAAAAAAAAAGCGTTTGTTGAAAAGTGTTCAAAGTGAGCATAACTGAGTACATGCGAGTTTTTTTTTTATTTTATTTCTTAATCACAGCAATTAGTTTTTTTTTTTATATTTTGTATAAGATTTTGTTAATAAATATTCAAAGAATAATTACAAAATATATTGGTTCATTTACTTTACTAATAACTTATTTATGCAAGCCCAAAGTCAGTAGTTGCAAACATATACTCAGACTTGCCACTGTACAAGTATGTATACTCCCGCATAGTGCTATGAAAGCGATTGATATCGCATAAACCACTAGTGAAGTGCCTAATAAAACAATGACATATGCATACATACATACAAATTTATATTGTGAGTGCAAAACTGTAACATTTGACTTTTTTACAGTTTGGCGTGTCATTTTCTATAACTGATATCAAATGGCTTTTAATTACTAAATAGTAATAAATGATATAACCCACAAAACAAGACTAAGATCTTCAAATTGCGTGCATTAGAAAAAAGTTACAGACCTTTGAAATTGAAACATTGAACTCGTGTTAAAGTTTTGCAGGTCAGTGTGAAAGCGTATGCATACATATGTTATATGTATATACATATATATTTATTCTATTCTGCCATTCTCCGTCGTTTGCATTGCGTTGTTCCCCGCTACACCGCTGTTACAGTTGCGTACTTGCTGATCTCTCCTATGCTTGTGGTTTGTGTGCTTTAGTCATAGCTCGCAAATAACTGTTAACCGTTTTTATACCCGCTACCTATATGTTAGAAGGGTATTATAACTTTGTGCTGACAGGAAATGTATGTAACAGGTAGAAGGAGGCATCTCCGACCCTATAAAGTATATATATTCTTGATCAGCGTCAACAGCCGAGACGATATACCCATTTCCGTCTGTCCGTCTGTGTGTCTGTCCATCTGTCCGTCCGTCCATATGAACACCTAGATCTCAGAGACTATAAGAGATAGAGCTATAATTTTTTTTCGACAGCATTTGTTATGTTTGCACGCAGATAAAGTTTGTTTCAAATTTTTGCCACGCCCACTTCCGCCCCCGCAAATCAACAAAATCGAATAACAAGCCTAAATTTAAAGCTAGAAATATATAATATATATAATAACTATAGTAGTTATGATTCCTGAAAATTTGGTTGCGAACAGATAAAAATGGTGGGAGTTATTAAAGAAATATTATACTTCTACCATACTTTTGTATGGGCACAAACGCCTGGTTAGTTAGTTACTTAGTTGCTTTAGCTGACAATCTGGTATATTGTGCCGTCTATGGTATATTTTGAATGTGGTACTTTATTGATATACCACATATAGCATTTGGTAATTTTTTTAGTATTTTGGTAGTATATTCGGTATATTTTGAAAATAATACCGCAAAATATATTGCTTTTATTCAAGATGGGTAGCGGGTATCTCACAGTCGAGCACACCCGACTGTAACTTTCTTACTTATTTATAAATAGCTTTCAACATAAATAAATGAATAACAAAGTTCACTTAAAAAAAATATGCCAACTTAGCGCGCGTGCTTTCGGATCCAACAGCTGACTTTACAGCTGTTATGCTCAAAAGAGCTGTTAGATATACATGTTTTTGGTATGAGCCATAACAGTTTGATGTTCTGTTAATGCATTGACATTTTTATAATTGGAACATTTTTCAATGCCTAAATGCCAGCTGAAATGGTAAATGCCCCATTCTGCAGTGGCTTTAAGTTTTAAGAACATGCAAGATGTTTTCACAATATATGGTCTCACACTTCTTTACTAGAGACTCTTTATACCCAATACCGTTGGGAAGCGGGGGGTCAAAGAGTTGAGCACACTTGACTGTAGCCTTCTTGTTTTTTATGTTCTTGAATGATCAGCTTAAAAGTATGCAATATTTCGTTCTCCAATTACAAATTTGTATTTTTATTTGTTCGCCTGTTGCAATTCTCAAGTGGTTCTGGACGCGAGGGTACAAGCTAGACATTAAAATGTTTAGTTTCATCCAATCCAATTGTGGTCGAGGTCGAGTCGCTACCATCGAGTTTGCAACTCGGGTGCGAGACTCCCGCCAGGCAATGCTTAACGAAGCCAAGATCATCAGATATTTCATCACACAGAGTTGATCGTGATTGATGACGATGCTAATCTTACAGGCTTTTCGTTAGCAGCCTACCTAAAAACTGACACTGTGTGTTGCACGTTGTGCGCAGTTAGAGAAAATGCTCAAGGAGTCTGAGCATTGCTCAGTGAGCAAGCCAACAACCAGCCAATGGCTGAGCTGCAAGAAGAGTCGGTGTGCAGTGTCAGTGACACGGTTCTGCCGCAGAAGCAAAAACAACAATAACAATTGTTAGCAGAGCTTGCAAATAACTGTCGACCGTTTCTCGTTGTCCGCAAATAAGTGTCTCTCTCTGACTCTTTACGAAAAGACTCAGAGGGCAACCGTTTTATGCAGTGCTGCCAACTTTTGACCAGCAAAAAAAGCTGTTTTTGACGGAATGAATGGAGAAAAAAGCTCAAAAAATTATTAAAAAATCCAAAAAAAAAGCTAAAAACAAATATATAAAAAAAAGAGAAAAAATATCTTCAAAAATAACAATTTATTAATTTCATTTTTATTTAAAATATAAAGATTTGCATTATTTTATCGTTATCTCCTTCTGTCTTTTTTGCGTATGACATATTAGTGCCTATCATCTGCAGATATTTTATGGGCACTTCATAGTCGACGCAGCATTTTCCCATCCGTCACAATCCGATTCTATATATTACAAAAAATGAATAGAGTATATCTTTTGCTTAAAATTAATACTTTACCTTATGCTTAGAATGCTTCCCTAATTTTGATTTAATTAGGTTAACCTGGCAAATAGCCAGAAATCGCGTATGACCAGGGCAAACACAATATTTGGATGGCCACAGTTGCCAACTCAAAAAATCTTCGGTTTTCACCAGAATCTTTAAAGACCAAAATTTGTTTATGTTGCTGATGTTGGCCCACTTGATCAAATTGAAATGGAAACACTAAGCGAGTGATGAAATTAGCGTATTACGAGAAAACAATCGAATACGTCAACACATTTTCTGGATTGTTTATATGTAAGTGACTATCGTAAAGCTGCCACTTTTCCATATTTTGTACTTTTGTGTTAACAACACAAAAAAAAGTTGGGAAAAAGCCAACAAAATTTCTAAAAAAGCTAGAGTTCCCGCTTTTCACAATTCCCGCAATTCACAAATTTTTCCCGCATTTAGCCTTCAAAAAAAGCCATTTTTGTCGGGAAAAAATCCAAATTGGCAGCACTGGTTTTATGGGTTCTTGAATGAGATCTCTCTCTACTTTTGTATGGGCAAAAACGCCTACTTACTATATATTTTGAGAATAATACCGCAAAATATATTGCTTTTTTTTTAAATGGGTAGCGGGTATCTCACAGTCGAGCACACTCGACTGTAGCTTTCTTACTTGTTTTTTTTTTTGTAGCATAAAGTAATAATATTTGGATGTCAATATATTATGAACAGAACAGTAACAGAAATGTTACCTTAACAGTCCAGTCTTAACATATCGGTCTTCACATATAGTCTGTTAAAGTCTGTTTTTTTGGGCGAGGATCAGGTGCATTATTTGTTAATATTATTATTATTATTTGTGAATGCTAACATCGATACCCAAAGGGTAGAGGGTATAAAAAGTTTGGTATATTTTGCACTTCATGGTATATTTTGAATGGAGTATTGTATCAATAGATCTAAACTTGCTTTTAGTTTTAGTATTTTTGTGGTATATTAGGTATATTTTTAAATTGATACTGCAGTATTTTGCTTTTATTTCCAATGGGTATCTCACAGTCGAATACACTCGACTGTAGCTTTGTTGCTTGTTTAATTATCTCTTAATACGAACATATCTTGTATATATAATATTTTACATATACAGATTTAGTTTTTGAGATCAGAAAAAGTTTGGAATAGAATTCAAAATCTCGGATATTGTCTATAGATTATTTAATTCGTAATTCAGAACCGTCAGGATCTTTTTTGTAGGTCCAAAATAGTCATTCGAGATTTGTGCATTACATTTGAGGTTTTCGCAAGATGTGAGTTGGTTCGGGGTGGTGGAGGGAGAGGGGAATTTTTGTAATAACGCAGCCTACAAGTATGCAGTACACGTTCGTTTGACAGGCAGACAAACAGAGAAGCGTTTGACAAAAAAGCTGAGCAGAAGAGGAGTAGGGAAGAGGGATGGGGGACTGCACAGGTGGGTTTGAGTGGGACACCGCAAAGATGCACACGTAAAACGCAGCTCATTGTCGAGACCAGACGTGGAGGGGGAGCACTCGAAAAGCCGCACAGAGAAGCGAAAAGAGAAAAGCGAGAAGCGAGAAGAGACTAAATAATAGCAAAGCGCAAAAGGTGTCCTGTGCAAGGACATGCTAATGTTATTTTTATATTACTCGCAACAGCAACGACAGCTACTTAAAAGGGCCGCCCTTTGTTTTTGACCGTGCATGTGTTTAATTTTAATGAAATTAACGCGTGTAATGGCAACCACGCCTCCCAAAAAAAAAAGGGAAACACAACGATGATGATGATGGTATTCGTGTTGGCCTTTTTTTGTTGCTGTGTAGCTGCTGCTAATCTGCTGCTGTCCGTCTGTCCGTCTGTCCATCTGTCCGGCTGTCTGTGCTGCTTTTGATGTATGTCATGCATGGCTCGTCATCGGACTTGGAGTGGGCGACAAACGTGTTAAATGTTAATTAAAAAGCAGCCCCGCAAATGTATGAAGCTCTGACTGTGACTGCGACTGCGACAATGCGTTTGAGAAGAATCCGAATCAGCGCCAAGATGCGGTTTAGTGCAGCGACGAGCTCGGAGCTCAGAGCTCAGAGCTTGAAGCTTCGCTTGGCTCTTGGCACATAAACACGCCTAATTAAGGCCGAGTCCGCCTTTAACTTCGCTGCTGTGACTGTGACTGAGGCTGAGGCTGAGGCTAATTGGCCAGCGTTCTTTTTGCCACTGCGAGACAATGGCAAACAGACAACAGACAAACAGAGGGTAAACAACATGAACAGGTTGAAAAACTGTTGTGTGAACGGAGAAGGGAGCAAGAAGGAGGGGGGGAAATGGAGACAGTTTAGCTCGCACGCAACTGGCAACCACAGGCTGGACCAAATCGGATGCCTGGCCAAATAAAATGTCATCTCAAATATAATTTTCGCGTATTTTTCTTTCTTCCAACGTGTTGTTTGTTTGCTCCCCTTTTTCTTTCTCCTTCTCTTTCTTCTTTTTTTAGCTTTGTTCTCGTTTGGGCTTTGGCTTTGCCACAGAGCCAAAAGAAAAGATTTGCAAGCGGCCACACATACATGTGGCAGCTGATGCCCTTCTATCCTTCGTCCTTCTCATTTCTAGTTGCATCATTTTAGGCGCAGTCCACGCCAATTCCTTGGGGCATTGTGGACTAAGCAGTGCGCTACAGTTGAGAGAGTGTTTTCATATCTTAAACACACTTTGCTGGCGTACTCATCACAATCCTGAAATGCAGCTTCTTTCTTCTATATATTCTTTTTTATATACTTAACATATTTATAAAGCAAAGAATTTGTACTACATGAAAAGTAGCCTAACAATACAGATAAAAAATGAATAATAGATGAAATCTCAATACAAAATATATAAGAAAATATATATATTCCTTTCCTTGGTTCATAATAAAGATAAAAATAAATATATTCGTTAATACAAAATATGAAAATTACATTTCCCTTTAATTCAATATTCACACCAGTATTTTTCTTAGCATCGCGTGAATTTCAAGACCCGTTCACACTACTTACGTTTAGCGGCAGCTTCCACGTTCACTTAACAGCCTAAACACTAAATTCACCTTACGTTTATTTATAATAAATATTAATAAATGTAAATGTAAATCCACCGAATCCCTCCAATGTTATCCATTTATGTAACGCCTTAATAATTTAAAATATCTAACTAATTGACAATAAATTTTGACTTGCTCAAGTTATTTTCCTTTTGTTCAGTTCTTACTTTTTTTGGCTTTTCGATATTGTTTAATTCAAAATTCCGTCAAGTCGATGTCGATAAGCTCCTAAAAACGACCGAAAAATCTCAATATAACACATGAAAATACGAAAAGTGGCTGAAAATCAGAAATATTGCACATGAAAATATTAAAAGTGTTCGAAAATATGAATAATGTACATAAAAATACTAAATATGACCGAAGAATCTGAATACACCACAATAAAGTAGTAAATTACCGAAAAATTTGAATATACCATATGGAAATTGTAAAAGTTACCGAAAATCTAAAAATTAGAAAATATACCATAAATATACCACAACTAAATAATGAAATTCTAAATATTCCACATGAAAATAATAAAAAGTATCGAAAGTCTGAATATAGCACATGAAAATACTAAAAATTAACGACGATCCGATCCAAATGAAAATACTTAAAACAAGTTGGCAGTACCCGCGATCAAAGTGGATGTTCTCTCCCACTCTTTCAATGCTTTTTTTATGGGATCGAACAAGCGTTCGCTCTTTTCTTGACGCTTAAGCTAACGCTGGTTTAGTGTGAACAGGCCATAACACGCCTCAAAGGTCTTAGCGGGAAGTCGTTTTCCAGCAAGTAAAGTCTCCAAAGTTCAACCAATCTGCTTTTCCACAATATACAGATTTAAATCTTAATAAAGTCAGTTATAAATATTTCTTAGTCTTCGATTCTGCAATTGTAGCTAAATCATAGATCTACTATATAGCCACTAATTTTGAGTACTTCAATCAATGTGAAGACTTTCTCTCATTTCTCTTGTTGAATCGAAATCAAAGTGCACCCGGAGTGACATTTACAACTTTATCAGTTGTCTAAACTTTGCCATCTACTTAAATGCCACAACGTGCACACTACTTAGACACACACACACACACACGTATACTGTGTGTAAATTTGCGCGGCGGTTTAAGAAACCCACAAAAAAAAAAAAAAAGAAACCGTTGGCAGGGGAATGGAAAACTTGCCACAACGTTGTTGGTGGTCGGAGATAAACGCATAAATGACGAGCTGAAATCTTTTTGCTGGAGCATTTCTTGAACCCCCCCTTGAAACCTTGCTTCCCCCTCCCCACACCACCTCTCCACCGCGCCACTCACATGCCACCTAGCGATGTTAAAAAGCATTTTTTGTTAAGCCTTTCAGAAAAAACGTCGCTTACCGCGCGGCACAGGCACAGGACAGCTGTGCAGTCAGAGGGCTGCAGAGAGAGGGGGAGTGGGGAGAGGGGGATACAGGTTCATGTGTAAAAATTATAAGAATTTCGCTCTCAAGTTCTTTAGTCGCTGTGCGGTTTTTTTCTCCCAGCATTTGCGAAATATGCATGATGTTATTTTTTTTTTGTCCTTTTCTTTTTTCTTTGCGTTTCTTCTCGGGATGAGGCTTTTTTGTATCCTTTTCTTTATTTTTTTTTAGCTGTATTTATTTTACTAAGAATGTGTAAATTTCTACTTTATGCAAAAGCCGCGGCTGCGTCCGCGACTTCTTAGCATTTTTGTCCAGGAGTCGAAGAAGAAGAAGAAGAAGAAGAAGAAGAAGGAGGAGGAGAAGTCGAAGCATCCAAATGTTGCAATGCCTTTGAAGCCGAGGAATCGCCTTTAACTCGCATCTTAAAGCAACCTATGACAATTTCCTACACATAGATATGTGTTCTCCCCCACTGTCCATTCCCTCTCTCCTTGGCTCTGTGGGCCACACAAAGAACTTGAGCCATTAATCGCATTGGTGTTTATTTAGCTTGTAATTACATTCATTTATTTACTTATTGACTGTGTCGACGGACCAGACTCCCCAAATAACTAACAATATTCAAGACAGAAGTCGCTCCTCCTCCTCCTTCTCCTCTACTCCTCAATTGCCTAACAACCAACACTGACTGACTGACTGCCTTAGGATGTGGCTCTGACCCAGAGTAAGTCCGATGTCTGGGGGGCGGGGAGAAGGAGCCACAACCCCCATTAAAAGCCAATATCTTTCGAGCTGCCAGCAGCCGCAGCGAAATAAGAAAAAATGTCTTTGAATGACTGACAATCAATTTGGCTTGGCTGCATCTCCGCAACGGAGGAATGGAGGAACGGAGGACGAGGGAGGAGAGTCCTGTGTCCTGTGGCAGTCCTGTGGAAGACTCGTGGCTCGTGTCGCCTTAACGAACGTTGAAAATTACTTTGACATAAGTTAATTAATTTTTGGCGCGCAAAGTTCGTGTTTGAAATATTGCATAGCTGTGTGCAAAACAAAACAAAACAAAACAAGACAGAAATATCTTGCCAAGGAGGAGGAGGATGCCAGGAAGTGAGCGCCAAGGCAGCCAACGACTGACGTCTGTCTCTCTCTCGGTCTGAATGAAATATTTGTCAATGAGTATTGCTAATTTACAAGTTTGATTTGTACGCCGCATCTCCACAGAAGAAGAACTCTGTCCTTGAGAAATTGCCCAGGCATTCTTTTGGCTAGCCGTACATAAATAAAACTCAAGCTGACTAACGTGTTTCATTTGCTCGTTCGTTTCTTCGTTTCTTCGTTTCGGGACAAAAACTTTCTCCATCGAGCTACTTTCGCATGCAGGACGTTGTGCGCTTAGGTAACTTGAGCTCAACTTAAGCATGAGATTGTCGATGGAATTTATTAAGCGAAGAGCAGCGCAGCCAATCATAAATCGAAGAAACTTTCAGCTTTCAAGTTTGCTGGCTATTCAAATGGCATTTTCAATTGAATTCGAATTCTTTTTATCCACAACCCACAAAAATCAATGAGCCTTGCCATATGCGTTTCACTCCGGAGTCCGGACAGTTTGGAGCCCGGGATATTTCTTCAGAGTGAAGTGGAGACCACCTAGAGAGCGAGTCCTTTGCAGTCTCATTTCTCATACAATTGCCACTGGCATTTGGATGTCGCCTGAGCGACGGCAACAACAGGGAGACAACGGCAACTTGTAATGGACTTTAATCAATTAATTTGAAAACGCTTTTCATTGGCACGAAACGACAACGAGAAGGAGAAGGCGACAAGGAGAAGGACGAGGAGCAGGAGGAGGACGTCTGGCTTGCTGGCCACTTTCTTGCAGAGAGCGAGGAGGACGAGGACTGACTGCGAGACAATACGGCAAACGGAAATACATGGCAAACCAATGCCAAAATTCTAGCTAAAGAGTCAGAAGAAGAAAAAGAATAAATAAACAACCCGCCTAGGCAGCTATAGAGGCAGTGACAGGGACAGGGACAGGGACAAGAACAGGACACAACAAACGCACTTAAAACACAATGATGCTCATTGTGTCTGACAGGCAGGAGCAGAAACAGAAGCACGACTAGAGAACTAGAGGACTAGAAACAGCAACAGGACCTCGACTAAAACACTAGCTCAGACGACAGACGACAGCAGCGACGAATGTAGCTGGGAATCAATGGAGCTGAGAGGGGAAGGAATTCCTGATCCGATGGAGCCACACACACCTAAGATGACGATGACGATGGCGTCGTCTGGCTTGGGGTCTCTCTCTCTCACTCTCTATCTTGCTCTCTCTGTCTTTCGCTGTCCTGTAGCACTTTGATTACGCATTGGCTTTGCCAGGCTCTGTCTGTATCCTTGCTGCTGGTTAAGTCGCAAGCGTCTTTCTTCATTTCATTCTTTATTCTTATTTTGTTGTATTTCTTTTTTTGCCGTCTTGTGTTGTTTGGTATTCTCATTTGTTGTCGCTTTTGGCACTTCAGTTTGATTTCGTTTGGGTTTGCCTTTTTACGCCTCGCACTTCCCATTGTCCTGGCGTTGTCCTCTTTTTGGTCACGCACTTTTGCCACCGCTGTCCGTTGAGTCGAGTGTGCCGCCAATTACTGAGCGGACTGAGCGACACTTGACAGCGTGTCCTCGACATTGTGTACTTCATTGAAATCAAATTAGTGTCGATAAAGTCCAAGAGTTCAACTCAAGCAACTAAGATGGAGATGGAGCGAATAAGCAATCGGAAAAGTATCAATTGGCTAAGCAAAACAGAAAACTAAATGAGAAAAAATGTTTGTGAATTGTTGAACTAACTCAATTCTGCGCATCTGAAATCCGTCTTGGCAATCTTGAATGACAGTCTTCATATGAAGCAAATCATTTCTCTAAATTCTGCTCTCAGAATAAAGACTTAACAGTTCATAATGGCAAAGGATATTTAGAGAATAGAGAAGGAAGGTTTGTAATGCATTCTAAGCAAACAATTGTATTTTTTAAAAGCGATTTTGGTTTTGGTACGTTATGAAGACATAAACAATATATTTCCCTACCTGGCTTTTAATCCTCTCCTCTCTCTTAGCTCTTAGCCTTTCAATATCTATAGTACCTATACAACTAGTATATTTTGTACTTTGTGGTATATTTTAAAAGGAATATTAAATCAAGATACCAAAAATAGATTTTGGTATATTTTTGTATATTTTGTATACAGTTTGGTATTTTTATTAGAACAATTCTGTACTGATTTACTTTTATTGGCAATGAATAGTTGATTTTATTTTAGTATTTTTTAGTGTATTTTAAGTACAATACTGTAATTATTGTAAATGAGTATCGGGTATTTGTCAGTCGAGCACACTCCACTGTTGTTTTCTTGCTTGTGTTCTAATCATTAATTATTATCTTGTCTGCTCAAATGAAAATGCGATTATTACTAAAGATGCTTGTTTGTTTTGAAAAATTTAGTTGATTCCACTTCCATATAATTAAGTGATCTATAATCTTACATAATATTTTTCACTTTATAACAATATCTGTGTATGTCTTCAAGATCATTTGATTTATTAGACACAAAAGTGATCAGTAAATCATATCACACTTTTCTTCTCAATTGTAGCTCTCTTCTTTTCTCCCACTCTCTCTTTTTCTCCCTCTCTTTTTCTACCTCTTTCTGCCTTATTTTGAGAACTTATTTCCGCTTCCAGCTTCGCTCTGAAATCTCCCTCCAACAAATGAGGAGACCAAATTGGAGATTCTGGGTGATGGTTGATGGTGCTTGGGACGGGGAGGGGGAGGGGGAGTATTTAGGGGTGGTGGGCGAAACTTTGAACAGAAATGTCAACCAATTTCAAGTCACAATGACACTGAGAGGCGACATTGGCGCTGGACTCTGCAAATGGCAAGAAATCAACGTCAGCTCAACGGCAACAGTGGATGATGATGAAGAAGAAGAAGAAGAGAAGTAGAAGAAGTAGTAGAAGAAGAAGAAGCACCAACAGCAACAGCAGTTGCAGAGGCAGCAACAAAAACATTGCAAAGAGGAAGAAAAACAACAACAGCAAAAGCAAAAGCAAGAAAAAAACCCAGAAAAAGTGTAAAGAGGAGAAAGAGCAAGAGCAAATGGAGAGAATGGAGAATGGAAGCCAAACGAAACGCAGCTGGAAAAAGAATTAAATCAAGAACTCATTAAGGCGCCGGATGCAATCACACTTTGCGCTATTCAGCGAGCCACTCTGTTCCCCCCTCCCTCTTGCTCTTCACTGTGGGTGCTGCTGCCCTTTCAATCTATCTCTTTTGCTCCCGTCTTTCTCGGATGCTGCTCCTCTCCTCTCTCTCTGTCATACGAGAGCGCGCGAGGCTCCCATAAAAATGGCGTCAACACACAGTGGGAATGTCGCCGACGCCGACGCCTGCGTCGCTGTCGCCGTCGCCGTTTGCCGCAAAAGTGCGCACAATTATTCATTAACTTTGCACCGGAAAAGCAGAGAAATTAAAAACTGCCAACGCCAGGATAAATAGGGACAAAGTGCAGAAATTAAAAATATGAGAAATAGTACAGCGAGGAGAGAGAGAGCACAAAAAAAGCAGCAAGAACAACAGCAGCAGCGGCTAAAAAAAAAAAAAAACAGCATAAGGAAACGTGCAGAGCAAGAGGCGGTGGTGGGGGGAAGAGGAAGAGTAGCCATGGCAAATGCTTAAATAACTGCGCCCGCATCAGCCCAGCCCAGCTAGTGGACAGACGGGGAGGGGGGAAGGAGGTTGAGCAGGTCACGGGGTAGGGGTAGGGTGAGGGGATTGGGGTTGGGGTTGGGTGTCAGAGGCTACGCGGGTTCACAACTAATAAAACAAAAGTCAAAAGTCCTTAAGCGCAATGAAGAAGCTAAAAATGCAACGCTGCAACCCGCGAGTGAGAGGGAGAGAGAGAGAGAGAGAAAGTGGAGGCAGCTTAAACTACAAAAAGAGCGCGACGCCAAGGAAACTGTGTGTGTATGTGTGTGACGAGAGGGGAAGGGGGAGCAGGAAAAGGGTTAAGGCTGATGAGCTGCTGCTGCTGTCGCTGCTCTTCATGCTCCGCTCTCTCCTTGTCTCTCTCTCTCTCTCTCTCTCTCTCTCTCTCTCTCTCATTCTATCTTCGGTCGACCCGCAGTCGGCGTAATGAGCGCGCCCGCCGCTGCGGGCAACCATAAAAATCGCATTCCTCGTCCCTTTCCCCTTCTCCTTCCCCCCACCCCACCCCCGGTGTGAGTTGGCAGCGCCATTTGACTGCCCGGCGCGCATTTGGTGCAGTGCAGCCTCAGCGCCTGAAAGCATGCACCACTTATTGTTTTATTCGCCAAGGAGACTGAGACTGCGACCGAGAACGAAAATGAGAATGAGCATGAGAATGAGGATGATGACGATGGCAGCATATCCGCTCCACGTCACTTGTGATAATTGCGTGCAGCCGGTAGTTGAGCAGCCGCCTTCGCTTTCTCTCCACACCCCTCCCCCCCTTTCCACGACACACACACACAGAGGGCATTTCTAAGAAACGCTCAACACAAAATCTGGCAACGCCAACCAAAGTGACACATGCAAAAAGGCAAAAGCCAAAGCGAAGCCCTTAGACTGCTCCCGCTCCCTATCCCTCTCCCTCTCCCACTACCTCTCCTTCGCCTTCGTCTTCGCCTCAACGAACTGTGAAGCCTTTGTGCATATCGCGAACCGGATCAGCGCCAGCGACAACTACACACAAAAAAATAAAAAATAATAAGAGAAGTGAAGAGAAGAGAAAACGGCCACCAAACGATGCTAAACAAAAAGGCCCAAACGAAGGGGGCTTCGAGCAGAATGCGAACGCGAAATAAAAATTCATAATTACGTTTACGCCGGTAATTAAAAATTATTGTAATACACGCAATGGGCAGCTGGCCACGCCCACTCACCCACTCGCCCCCTCTTATACCACCAAAAAAACCGAAACAGAAAAGAAGAGATGGGAAGGGACGGGAAGGGAAGGGAAGGGAAGGGAAGTAAACGCGACTCATGTGCGGGTCCAAGTCCGGGGCAGCTGCCACAGCGGTCGGTTGCACAAATCACGGAAGCCGCCGACGCGGCAGCAGCGACAGAAAAAGTTCAACGCCAAAAGGATGCGAGGATGTGAGGATACAAGGATGTGTCTGGTAGACGACAGCGGCGGTAATTACATGATAAAAACTATTTAAGTGGTTGCCAGATACGCTCAGAGCTCAGAGCTCAACGCAGCAACAGCAGCAGGCGGAAACGGAAACGACAACGAGGCGTTTGCGTTTTGCTCAGACCAAAAAATACATACATACATATATAAAATAATAATATTTAGAGAGAGAGAAAAAGAGAGCTAAGGGAGTGAGTGATTCATAGCACTAATTGACCATTCTTGTAATTAATAAATGCTCCAATAACACGCCTAGCTAAGAACATTATATTGTGGTGAAAAGCTAAGAGAATTATATTGTAATGTAAAGATCATTCCTTTACTCACAATTCCATCGCCAAATTCAATCAAGAAGCACTTCCAATTGAACTTCCAAACTTCCAATAAAGTCTTACGCATGTTTTGTAGTTCTTCCTCGCTCTACAATTCGTGTTGCTGCATTGCTTTCTCTTTGTCTCGCTTTGGCAACAGCAACATTAATACATGAAGTGCCTGCATCTGTGGAATAGAAACGATCAGCTAACGTTAGCATTGCCATTCGATTATCGCGCACTCTCTTCCCCACGAATACCCCACGAATTACAGTGGAAAAACAAACTCAAAACTGAAATATATTCACATTGATATTGACATGTATACAAATGCAACGTGGGCCTAATACGATGACATTCACCAATGCATTTTTGTGGGCGGTGGAGGTGTTGCCACGCCCATATTTTCATAATAGATATGTTTGGTATATAGAAACATAGTTCCAAAAACCGTAATATAATATCTTTTATGGTTCATTCGTAATATTAAATGCCAGTTAAAGTGATAAAATTCCCATAGTGCAATATTTATAGGAATTTGTATTGAACGGCAAAGTATTTTCATTAAACATATTTATATGAGTACAAGCGAGTGCGCGTTAGTATTTTGTCAAAGCAAACACTCGCTGATCGTGTCTTTCGCACAGGTTGCTTACATGTTGCTGAATTTTTGGGGTGGCTTTCTGTTAATTTTTTGTTATTGATGCTGCCAATGGGGAAGAGTGAGAGAGCGAATCCTTTGCTGTGCGAGCTTTGAATGATCTCGTATAACAAAAGACTTTGCTAGTTGCCGTTAAAGTATGTATAACAGAACACATTGCTAAGTGCATGTGTAAGTATGACAAAAGACATTGCTAGTAGCCCGATAATTATAAAAGAAGCCGTTGCTACTAAGACTAGTAGAAGTTGCCGATATGTATACTATACGTGTAAAAGAATGCGTTGCTAGTTGGTCGGTATAACAGATGTTTCACTTTCAATTTAACACTTACTTCGTCCAAAATTCATCAATTTATTTGACTTATAAAGCGATCTGAAATTTTTCATATTTTTCGAGTGGTATTGAACTTAACATAGTTCAGCAAATAAAACATCAAGTGTGCTTTACAAATATATTAGTATTGGGAATATGAATATTATTTTTTTCGCAATGCACAAATTGTTGAAATTTGCTTTTGACCGTGTATTTTGATTGTTTCGTTCCACTTTTGAAATAAAGTATTCGTTAATATTAATTCCAGTTGCCTGCTTCATATTTCTCACTCATATAAGTACGTATTTATATCGCGTTTGATCCTTCCCATTCGCTATTTTTCTTTTCATATTCAACTCATTGCGTGTTGCGCTTTTATCAATACAATTAAAATTTTTAATCAAAATAATTAAATCATGTTTTCAATTGACGACGACGTCAAACCATCAAAGTGAAAATTCAAAGGCCTTCAAAATCCTACTCCCCGCCCCCCGCTCCGCCTCCCACAAACGCTGGCGGCATCAACGGGCACTTAAATTACGCACACATCGTTAAACGCGCGTTTGCAAATTGAACAATATTTGAAAAATTACACAAAAAAATACATGTGCGAGAGCGTATTGAAGCCAGCTTCCTTCGCTTCCTTCCGACGCATCCCCGCATCAAATATACACACTTCACTGCTGCTGCTGCAAAAAAAAAAAAAAAAAAAAAGAAAAAAAAGAAATGCGCAAAATTTTGTATTAATGTTGCGGCATACGCAACGTGCCGCCGTGGGGCAAGAGCTGCCAAGTCGAGTCGACTCGAGTCGCGCAGCTCGTTAGCAACTTAAGTTGAGCTGTTGACGACGACGACGACGACGACGACGACGTCAAACAAAAGGCAAACGTCAATGCGCCGTCGAATTGGCAACATATTTGCGAACAGCACGACGCGCAAATCCGCCACCACCCCCCACCTTCGGACTACCCACCGACTACTTCCCACCCCGCAAACACAGGCGCCAGCCTGCGGCATATGCGCGGGGCAAATATTGCAAAAAAAAAGAGAAGAGAAGAGAAGAGAAGAGAGGACAACGCTGGCATGTGAAACTCCACCCCCGCCTCCGCCTCCGCCTCCAACTCCCTCCCTCTCCCCACTTGCCGCGTGTTTGATTACCACGCGCGGTTACACGCAAAACAACGCAATTTTCGGCATGCATGCCGCCACTCGCAGTCGCAGTCGCAGTCGCAGCTCCCTCCCTCCCTCATCCACCCTCCACCCTCAAGCCAAAGCCAAGGCTATCAGAGGCATTCGGGGTCAGGGGTTGCCCGCGGAGTGGAGGGAGGGGGACAGCTGTTCAATCGAGGGAAGGTCGCGCTTGAGCTGCAAGAAAAATCGCACAAAATCCCACTTGACAGGCGTAGTTAGCGGGCATCAGCATCATGCAAATATCAGTCATGTTGCCTTGCCTTGACTTGCGAGGGTTGCTCCAGCAGTTTGCCATTGAATACGCATATGGGTAATTCAATGGCGGAACAAAACTGAAACAATTTTCAAAATATGTAAGGGTTATTCTTATAGCTTGGGATTAGCACGATCTTTAGAGCCAGAATTGCTTTCACAGAACTTGTTCTGTCTTACGATAAAATATATAAATTCATTCATTTTTAGATATGTGTACGAATTTGTTCATTTAAGACAGAAAAAGAATAATTCCAAAGTCATTCTTAGCTCTAATTAAAGTGCTAATCAAGAGCAATAAGATTCATTTTTACTTAAAATAAACATTTATTTTTGATAATTAATAAACAAATATTCTTTAACTCGTAAATTTATATGTTATTTATAAAGTTTTCTTATTATTATAGAATTTACTGTTTTTAATTTCATATTTCTAAGCATACAATTCATTAATGCCACTTTTATGTAATTTGTAAACTTAGTATTTTAGAGTAAATTTAAAATACAATATAAATATCTATATGTAGATTTATTGACTTCATAAATCGGTACATTCATCGAGAATTTTCATAAAATTTTCTTTAATATGAAAGTATTTAAGTAAATCAGTCAAAATAATTAGAAAGTAAAGAAATATTACGAAATATTTGGTTTATTAATTTAAATTAATAAAATTATATACCCTTACATAAAACTCTAGAAATTTTATTTTCATTTCGTTTATATTTAAATTATTGTTCAACATGTTCTTATTAGCTTAGCGTACAATCTAAAGGAACATGTTAGAAAGCTACATATGAAAAAATACTGTAAATAGGACAAATATTGTATTTGATAGATATTGTATAATAAAAATGTGTCAAGTATAAAATTGTATTATTTTTTTTATATTATTTTGCGATTATCATTATTACATCTGAAATTTATGTGTCAGACTTTTGGCACTAAACTAATTTCATATTAAATATAAGTCAAATATAATAAGAATGATTCAAATATTATTATTATTATTATATTATTATACTTTTGTTAATCTTAGTGAAATTTGAAATCGACGTGAAAATCTTTTGGCGACATGAGCAAAGTTCTGAATCGACCCTCGCTGGTGAATGTAAACATTTTTTGATATATTGAACACTGGCGACTGGCGGGCCGTCGACTGCGGTTAATGGCTTATTTAAAATTGTGGTAGCGACGGCGGCGCATTTTGAGAAATTGGCAAAAACTGGCGACTGGAAATTGATACGCGGCAATCAGTGCGACAATCCAGAGAATCCAGCGAATCCCTCGGATCCCCAGTCGAAAACAGTGAAGAGAAGAATGAGAAGGCGATGCGGAGCTTTAAATCATAATCAGTAAAATGGAAAAAATATAAATAATGAAAATTACGCCTGCCGTACGAAGTGGGGCAAGAGAAGCGATGCAAAAATTGAAAGTAGAGCGCGCGGAGGGTTGGCAAAATACTGAAATACTGAAAGAAAAAAATGTGAGTACAAAAAATTTGCATAACATTGTGAGGTTCGAGTGATTTTGATGAGGAGTGGGACGTTGTTGTGAATCAACAGGATGATTACACCAAGGAGAGAGAGAGAGAGGGAGAGCGGGATGAAGATTGAACAAAAAACCAAAATGAAATTAATCTAATAAGGCAACATTGTCGTCGTCCTCTTTGTGTGTGTGTGTGTGTGTGTGTGTGTGTGTGTGTGTGTGGGGCAAGTGGGCGCACAAAGTTTGAACTTTGTTAGCTGCCTCCTGTTGCTGCTTCGACTGTCTTTTGGGCACAAGTCAATTTTACAAACCATTGATGCAGAAGATCAAACTTCCGCAAATGTTGTTAATGAAATATTAATGCGAAAAGGATATGCAATTGACAATTGTCTCGCTCTCCCCCCTCGCACCCATCGCTCTCTCTCACTCTCTTGGGTGGGCTTAAGACACAAAGCTGCTCATTTGCATAGCCAGAGCGAAAAGGAATCAAAAATGGCAACGGCCACTCGACTCTAAATTAAATTACAATTTCAACTGTTCAGATAATATTGTTGAAAAACAATATACAAAATAGGAATGAAAAAAAAAAAGGAAATCGCGAAAGGAAATAGAAAATCACAGCCATTAATCATAGATGTTCTGCTCTCTCCAATCCAACTTCAATTGACATTTTCCATTTGCCCGCGTCTTATGCAAATTTTTCCCTCAACTCCGCAAAGAATCCAAATCAGAATTTGAATCAGAATCTGAGCAGCAACCCCTACAACAAAAACGGACACGTATTGGCTGCAGTTAAAAGCATTGATAAATCATAACCACAATGCCCGGCGCAGATTTATTGAAATAAATATAACAATCTTTGCAACGAAGCAGCAAAAGAGTCCGGCACGATTTGCATTTGAATTGATTAGAAAATGGGATGGAAAAGCACGACAAACACGACAAACAGAAAGTGATATCAACATCGAGAGATAGCCAGAGACAATAGTTACATTATTAAGTACTTTAAGTAATATAAAAATATTCAAATTAATTCATTTCTTTTGTAATAAATCCTATTATACAGAATTGTGGAAGATGATGTTTTAACTAATCAGAATTCTTCGTTTCAAAATTTCCTATTCTATATATCGTTTTTCCTTTGACGATTTAATTATCATATAAATAAATATGTAATAAAGCAATTTGTAAATAAGTAACTAAAATTCTTAAGTTTGTCAATTTGCATTTTAAAATTGGATGGAACAGTATGACAAATTAAAAAGTAATACTTCAATTGAGAGCCAAACACAATAGTTACATCATTAAGTGCATTGATAAATGATTTCTTTTTTCAAAAGTATTCAAATTTGATTCTTTTTTTTATAATAAATCTTATTATGGATAAGAGTAAGAGATGATGTTTTAACTAATCAATATTCCAAATTTCAAAATATATATAAATATTATAGAGAATGGTAGAAGATGATATTTTAACTAACTAGAAATCCTAACTTTTCGTTTTGAAATTTCATATCATTTTACCTTTCCCGATTTTATTGAACTTATAGTTTTAAATATATTTTGCTGTAATAATATTTACAGTTTTGGATTAATAAAATATATACAGAATTCAGAATTCTTTATTTTTGGATTCTATACAGCATTTTATATCACATAGTTTTTATAATATATATTATTCATATTATTCTTACATTATTATTTTGATTTGATAAATCGAATTTAATTGTTATTACTTTTTCGTTCCTAAATAAAATTTTCTTTTAAATATATGCCTAAATGCCAGCTGAAATGGTAAATGCCCCATTGTGCAGTGGCTTTAAGTTTTAAAAACATGCAAGATGTTTTCACAATATATGGTCTCACACTTCTTTACTAGAGACTCTTTATACCCAATACCGTTGGGTAGCGGGGGGTCAGAGAGTTGAGCACACTTGACTGTAGCCTTCTTGTTTTTTATGTTCTTGAATGATCAGCTTAAAAGTATGCAATATTTCGTTCTCCAATTACAAATTTGTATTTTTATTTGTTCGCCTGTTGCTATTCTCAAGTGGTTCTGGACGCGAGGATACAAGTAAGAAATTAAAATGTTTAGCCAATTGTGGTCGAGGTCGAGTCGCTACCATCGAGTTTGCAACTCGGGTGCGAGACTCCCGCCAGGCAATGCTTAACGAAGCCAAGATCATCAGATATTTCATCACACAGAGTTAATCGTGATTGATGACGATGATAATCTTACAGGCTTTGCCTTGGCAGCATACCTAAAAACTAACAGTGCGTGTTGCATGTTGTGCGCAGTTAGAGGAAATGCTGAAGGAGCCTGAGCAATGTGCAAAAACACGTTAATTGCCATTCCAACAGCTGTGTTTATCAGCTGATATTTTTTGATCTATCTATCTCTCGCGCTCAGAGCGAGACGGATATACAAGATACAGAGATTCTTGTATACGATATTCAATATCTGCTCTACATCCTCAAGAAGGAAGTGATGGAGATAGCCGATTTGAAAAGCACTGGCATTAATAAGAGTGTCCGGGGTCAAGAAAGCACTTGAGCATCTTCTCTGTAGATGTCCAGCGTTATCCAGGCTCCGGATGAAATACCTTGTTTCGCCGTTTCATAACAAACTTCGTGATGTTTCCCGGCTACCGCATCCATACAGTGCGACTTCTGAGGCGAAGACACCCTCCACCGGTACATCTATGGACCTCTACTGGTCTATGCTTCGCCCCTAGCAGGGGCAGCCGGTCTAACCTAACCTAACCTAATAAGAATGCCGTCTTCACTAATGACTTTTAAGCATATCACTCGGGCATCTCCTGTCAGTACCACGAAGATAATGATCGTTACAGGTATTGTGCACATTCCTTGGTCTCCCGTTGGGCCTTTATCTTTAGCGATTATACTAGGTGGGCTGAAAAGTAACCTCCTTGACCACCAAAACGCGCTGCTATCGCAAAAAAGATTGTTGCTCCTTATAGTCCATTCATATTTAGGTATCCATGTTGAAATTCAGCGCGATAAAGCCCTTCGTTTTATTTTGATAGCTGATAATTGTTGACGTGTTTGACATCATGTTGAACATGGAAAAAAACGATTTTCGTTCCCTCATAAAACATTATTTTTTGAGAGGCAAAACAGCGACGAAAACTAAACAAAAGTTGGATAAATACTATGCGGCTCATGCTCCTTCAGATTACACTGTGTGGCGATCTCGTGTGACATCTCGACTTGAACCTTCAACGGGGTGAGCTGCTGACTGAGTGGATTCAAGAATCCCGAGCCGGTGTGCTTAATGAGGTCAGCAGTTTGTATACTCCGCGAACGGAGTGATATCGACGTCACGATTGCCAACGAAGCAGCGTCTATGTGCGCCACATATGACTGGAGAGTGGACGAGTGGGACCTCAGTGACCACAACATCATCTGTGTTGAGGTGACGCGATGCCCCAGAGACACAGTAGAGAGCAATTCTCCTGTTGGCAGTCGTTCCGTGGTGAGCTTGTATGCAAGCTTGAGGAATTCCTGCAGAACTACACGGAGATGTCCATTGATGACCAGGTGGCTCAAAAGAGCCAATTCTGGCAACCGTGACTATGCTTTTTATTTCACAACAAATTTATGTGCTTACAGATAATAAGATCAGTTATGAACTGGAGCTCGAACTCGAATGGATGAAAGAGAGGAGAAGAAGAAATTAATTTCTAAATTGATAAACATCAAAAGGAGTTGAAGGCAAAAGATGTTATATGTCATCAGTTGGAGCAGCAAATATCCCAAGTATATGAGAATCCAGAATATATAGAAATGTGCAAACAGTTGCTTGGTTATCTTAAGGAACAAGAAGAGCTACATTTGCAAGAAATGAATGAGCTTCGAAAGGAACTGCGGGCTCAGGATTTTTTTTCAGATTGCTGCCGAATTTTTCACAGAAATTTTTAAGTGCCGAACATTAAGTAATTATACCCGCTACCCATAGCGGGTAGAAGGGTATTATAACTTTGTGCCGACAGGAAATGTATGTAACAGGTAGAAGGAGGCAACTCCGACCCTATAAAGTATATATATTCTTGATCAGCGTCAACAGCCGAGATGATATAGCTATGTTCGCCTGTCTGTCTGTCTGACTGTATGAAGTTCATAATATGAACACCTTCATCTCAGAGACTATAGGAGGTAGAGATATAATTTTTGACAGCACTTTGTTCACTCACTTTGTTACACGCAGATCCAGTTTGTTTGAAATATTTGCATTACCCACTTCAACTCCCAAAAATCGACTTAAATAATAAGTGTAATTTTGAAGCTAGTATTTTGGTAAATACAATAATAACCATAGTACGTGTATTTATATTTCCTGGATATTAGGAATTCTTTTGTATAGGTGAAAACATCTACTTACTATGGGTCTTAGTTGCTTTTGCTGACAATCTGGAATATTTAGTACTCCATGGTAAAACAATCATAAACTTTGGTATATGTTAGTATTTTTATGGTATCTTAATTTGGTATATTCGAAGAATAATACCGCACGGTTTTGCGTTCACTCAAAATAAGTAGCGGATACCTCACAGTTGAGCCCACTCGACTTTAGCTTCTTACTTCGTTGAATGTCAATTTGATAGAATCCAGTATTTTAAGAATAATGCTCTTTGGTATATTTTCAGAATTTTTGTGGTATATTAATTTGGTATAATTTAATAATAATACCGCAATGTAGCGGATGTCTCACAATCGAGCACACTCGACTGGAGTTTTCTTACTTCTTTGAATGTAGTCCTATGTCAATATACCAAATATACCATTTGACATATTTAAGTAGTTTTGCGGTATATTAATGAGGTATAATTTAAAATTAATACCGAACTATTTTGCTATTATTTAAAATAGGGAACGGATATCTCACAGTTGAGCACACTCGACGGATGCTTTCTTAATTTTTTGAATGTAGTCATTGTCAATATACCAAATATATTATTTGACAACATTTATTTTAGTATTTTTGTGGTATATTAATTTGGTATATTTTAAGAATAATACCGCACGGTAGCGGGTTTCTCACATTCTTACGCACTCTTTGGTATATTTTAGTATTTTTGTGGTATATTAATTTGGTATATTTTAATAATACCGTATTGTAGGGGATATCTCACAGTATCTCAAGTATGGCAATATACCATTTGACACATTTTAGTATTTTTGTGGTACCAAATTAACAGTATATTTTAAAATTAATACTGTACTATTTTGCTGTTATTCAAAATAGGAAGCGGATACCACACAGTTGAGCACACTCGATCGATGCTTTCTTAATTTTTTGAATGTAGTCATTGTCAATATACCAAATATACCATTTGTCAAATTTTATTGTAGTATTTTTGTGGTATATTAATTTGGTATAATTTAAGAATAATACTGCACTGTAGCGGGTATCTCACAGTCGAGCACACTCGACTTTAGCTTCTTACTTCTTTGAATGTAGTACTATTTCAATATACCAAACATATAATTTGACATATTTCAGTATTTTAAGAATAATACCGCTCTGTTTTTCTTTTATTCAAAATTAGTAGCGGATATCTCACAGTCGAGCACACTCGAATGGAGTTTTCTTACTAGTTCAATGCCATTTTGACCCCTGCTCAACATGAATTTCCTTGAGCTTAACCCAAACGCACTGGCCGCAAAGAGGTTTGGCCAACATTCACCACAACGACCACACAGAATTTTGGAGGGCGAAGGGCTTCAGTTTGAAGCTGAGTTAAAGTGCGAATTGTGTGTGCAGCTGGCAGCGTCGATTGCAAGTGTCGTTAGCTGTGTCGTCTTCTCTCTGGCTTCCACTCTCTCTCTCTCTCTCTCTCTCTCTCTCTCTCTCTCTCTCTCTCTGTGTGTGTTAAGTAAACTGTCAATATTTGATGTATGTTAACACCCAGTGCCTACACAGAAACTGAGAGAGAGAGAGAGAGAGAAGGTCGATGCTTGGCAATGCCTGACGTGTCAACAAACATTCTCTCTTCGATGTCGATGTCGATGTCGTCTGGAGTGCCGCCGCCTGTTAGCTGGCTTGTTAAACCGATTTGCCATATTTTTGCATGTGTATCTAGCCATATGCACCATTTGGCAGCCAAATGCCAAAAGGCAGCCGCAAACACGCGCACATCAGGCAGCCCCAACAAGGATACAAGTTGCCTCCCAGGATTGGATTGAATGGCGAGGGGGGGAGGACAAAGGGAGACAGACATGTTGTCTGCCACTTGGCAACGTTTTACTGTTATTCAATATGTCAAAATCGTGTCGATAGCGTTCGAGAGTGGCCCGAAAATCCAGACGAGACGAGTGCAAAGGATTGAAGCATTTGTGGTTGAGGCATGCCACTGCCACATACTGGGGCACCTTGCAACAGCAACAGCAACAGCAGCTGCAGCAATTGGTTAAAGCCATGGGCAAACAGTGGAACGTGATTGAGGCAAACTTAATTAATCAATTTCGAATCAATTACCACAAATTTGTTACCAATATGCAAAGACATGAATCAGTTGCATGCCACAGCCACACAGCCACTTGCAACTGGCCTCAAGATAAGACCTCCGCCTCTCTGTCGCTCCGTCCTCTGTCTCTCCGGCGGGGCATAAACAAATCTTAGCTGTCAAAAGTGCTCAAAGCCATTGTGCTAATCTCGATGAGGCGGGGGCAGAACAGCTCTAACGGCATTCAATAAATCACTAAACACTTGAATGACGCTGCCAATGCAACTTGCAACACATTGCACATTGCAGAAGTGAGTGAGACAGGAGATGGGAGACTGAGACTGAGACGGGAGCTTAACATGCAAAGGACATAAACACACAGGCCAAAAGGCAGAAGGAGGAGGAGGAGGAGGAGAATCACACCCAGGCGGAAGCGGGAAGCGGCCGGATGCACTGCCAAAGGATGCAGTTGCTGTGGCAGTTGCTGCTGCTGCTGCTGCTGCCTCGCCTTTGCTTGCCTCATAATTCAAAATTGAAATTGCAACAATCAATTGCAACAACATGCAACAAATCGTTTGTTGCCTGCTAGCCTAATCACTGCACGTTAGTTCAACAGCCAGCGGAAGCCCGGCAAAAGGATGTGAATGCGAATGTGAATGTGAATGTGAATGTGAATACGAATGCGAATGGGTTTGGAATATGTAGAGAATTGGCCATTGAGGGTTGACATATAAATCTCAAACGACAGAGAAACTGAAACAGCAGACGACAGTGTCGCAAGATTGGAAAGGGAAATCAAAAGCAGCAAACAGATTCAAGAGAGAGAGAGAAACAGAGACTGAGAGGAAAATCGTTCAATTGCTCAGCTAATTCAAGGCAATTTCTCAATTGCTTCATAGACACTTTAAATGCCAAATAGAGATTGATTGATTAATGATCAGCTAAATAAATGATTGATACAACTTTGAGAACTTAATAAATTAATTATATATTATAATAATAAATGATGAGATAATATATGAAATTAACTCAATTTAGTAAGCTTAAAAAAGCAAACAATTTGTTATTAACTTGAATACAAATAAAGCAAAAACAATCAAACCAAACATTTGTTTATTCAATATTGGAAATATACAGTAATTGAGTAATTTAGAATCCGATAGTTGAGCACTTAAATTAACTTTAATTATACCCGCTACCCATAGGGTAGAAGGGTATTATAACTTTGTGCCATGTCCGTCTGTCCGTCTGTGTGTCTGTCCATCCGTCCGTATGAAACACTGGATCTCAGAGACTATAAGAGATAGACCTAAAACGACAGCATTTGTTATGTTTGCACGCAGATCAAGTTTGTTTCAAATTTTTGCCACGCCCACTTCCGCCCCCGCAAATCAAAAAAATCGAATAACAAGCCTAATTTTAAAGCTAGAGTTGCCAATTTCGATATATACAATAATAACTATAGTAGTTATGATTCCTGAGAATTTGGTTGCGATCAGATAAAAATTTTGGAAGTTATTAAAGAAATACTTATGTATGGGCAAGACGCATACTTACTAGGGGTCTTAGTTGCTTTGGCCGACAATCTGCCACATTATGCCGTCTATGGTATATTTTGAATGGTATCGATATCGATATACCAAACATACTATTTGGTATTTTTTTAAATATTTTTTTAGTATTTTCGGTATATTTTGAAAATGATACCGCAATATTCTGCCTTTATTAAAAATGGGTAGCGGGTATCTCACAGTCGAGCACACTCGACTGTAACTTTCTTACTTGTTTTTTTTTAATCGTATTTTCAATAATTATAAATAATAATTATAAATTAATAATTATAAATAATATATATAAATAAATAAATTATAAAAATCAATTATAAAGAAATACTTTTGTATGGGCAAAAACGCCTTCTATGTATGTATTGCATGTATGCGTATACGTATACACATGCTCACCTATATTAATGTCTGTATGTATACAAGGGTCGGGTGCATTGCGATAGCTCAGGTGGTAGAGTGGAAGCCTGGCATGTTGTGGTGCTCGGGTTCGAGCCCGCTCGGCGTAAAAACTTTCTTTTTTTGTTTTTTTTTTATCCTATTTACAACAATTATAAATACAAATTGTGGATTTTATTAAAGAAATACTTTTGTATGGGGAAAACCGCCTGCTATATATGTATTGTATGTATGTATACGTCTATATATCTACATGCTCGCTTATATTGGTGTGTGCTGGTAATGTACAAGCCCAACATTTGGTGATGCGCCGGTTCGAGTCCCGGTCGGAACTCATAATTTTTTTTGTAGTATATTTGTATTTTTTGGTATATTTTGAAAAAATACCGCAATATTTTGCTTTTATTGAAAATGGGTAGCGGGTATCTCACAGTCGAGCACACTCGACTGTAACTTTCTTACTTGTTTTTTTTTAATCGTATTTTCAATAATTATAAATAATAATTATAAATTAATAATTATAAATAATATATATAAATAAATAATTATAAAAATCAATTATAAAGAAATACTTTTGTATGGGCAAAAACGCCTTCTATGTATGTATTGCATGTATGCGTATACGTATACACATGCTCACCTATATTAATGTCTGTATGTATACAAGGGTCGGGTGCATTGCGATAGCTCAGGTGGTAGAGTGGAAGCCTGGCATGTTGTGGTGCTCGGGTTCGAGCCCGCTCGGCGTAAAAACTTTCTTTTTTTTTTTTTTTTTTTTATCCTATTTACAACAATTATAAATACAAATTGTGGATTTTATTAAAGAAATACTTTTGTATGGGGAAAACCGCCTGCTATATATGTATTGTATGTATGTATACGTCTATATATCTACATGCTCGCTTATATTGGTGTGTGCTGGTAATGTACAAGCCCAACATTTGGTGATGCGCCGGTTCGAGTCCCGGTCGGAACTCATAATTTTTTTGTAGTATATTTGTATTTTTGGTATATTTTGAAAAAATACCGCAATATTTTGCTTTTATTGAAAATGGGTAGCGGGTATCTCACAGTCGAGCAGACTCGACTGTAACTTTCTTACTTGTTTAAAATTCAATTTGAATAAAAATTTCATTAATAACACTCCAAAAAAATATTGAGTGAATTCGCTGATTGAATACATAAATAACGTATTGATAATAATAATAATAATAAATTTCAGAAAAAAAACAACTAAATGGGGAGTTATGTGGACTAACAATTAAATATTGATGATAGTTTCCAGTTGTTATTAATTGAAAACGAAGTAGCAAATAATTTTCTATTAACTTCACTACAAATAATTTACTTAATTTAATTTACTTAATAAGCAAAATAAAATAATCAAATTTTTATATTTTACATTTTAAATGTTTTACAATTGAGTAATTTTACTTGACATTAATTCTTACCAAATTAATATACTAAAAGAATACAAAAATATACGAAAGGGTTTCAAAACATATTACTATTAAAATATACCCAAATAATATACTAAAAATATATTAAATTATATTGAGGGCTACCCTTCTACTATCTACTATTGGTAGCGGATAAAAACACATATTATTCTTACACTAAATCGAAAAATACTAAAATAAGGATATTATTCTTACAATATACAAAATTAATATATCAAAAACTACTAATTAATTAAAATTATACGAAAAGCTACTTTTCTACACTATAGGTAGCAAAACACATTATTCTTACAATATACCAAATTAGTATATCGAAAAAATAAAAAATATATGAAAACCTACAATATATCAAATTAATTAAATTAATGAAAAAATACAAAAAAGCAAAAACCGCCGTCCATTTTCAATCAATCAAAAACATTGTGCTGCAATATACCAAAAAATACTAAACGATATGAAAAGCTACCTTCTACTATATGGGTACCGAATAACAAAACATATTATTCTTACGCTAAGCTAAATTAAATTTCCAAAAAATACTGAAATAAACATATTGTTTTACAATATACCAAATGAATATTAAATGAAATATTCGGGAAGCAAAATTTATTATATCTGAAGTTAATTTACCTAAAGAATACTAAATTTAAGCCCGATGCCCATTTTCAATCAATGAAAAATATGCGGGCTAATTTTTAAAATAGACCAAAAAAAATACTACAATATATGAGAGGCTATCATTCCACTTTATGGGTAGCGGATAGCAAAACATATTATCCTTATAATACCAAAAATATACTGGAATATTCAGAAGGCTACATTATATCTAATTAATGTACCGAAATAATACTAAAATAAAACCCGCTGCTCAGTTGCACTCAATAAACAACATTTTAGTATAATTCTTAAAATATACCGAAAAAATACTACACTATATGAGAGGGTACCCCTTTACTCTATGGGTAGAAAATAGCAAAACATATTATCCTTACAAAATACCAAAAATATACTAGAATATTCGAAGTAATACTAAAATAAAACCAGCTGCGCAGTTTCAATCAATGAACAATATATTGGTGTAATTCTTACAATATACCGAAAAAAAACTAAAATATTCGATTTACTCCTTTGACTCCATGAATGGCAGATGACAAAACATATTAATCTTATATTAAAGCAAATTATTATACCAAAAAAATACCAAAATATACGCTAGAATCGCCTTCTACTCCATGGGAAACAAATATTATATAATTATATTTTATTGCCAGAAGTTGTGAATTGTGAATTACTGACGAGCAATTGAGCTTTGCCCTCTATTTAGTCAAATTTGTGCTTTTTATGTGAAGTACCGAAAGCAGATTAGTAATTAAATCGAGCACCACTTGACCCCTTTTGGACCCCTGTTCTGAGTCAGGTAAAGTTCATTTCGAAGTGTGTGTGTGGTGGCTGATGGCCAATGAAGCGTTGGGTGTAATTAGTAAAGTTCCACGTTGCTGGCTAATCTGTGATTTTCCAAATTGTTTCACAAGTGTCATAAATCAATGAAATACCAATAAGTCGTTGTTGTTGTTGTTGTTGTTGTCGCTGTTGCTGCTGCTGTTGGAAAATGCAAATTTCGCAAAAGGATATGACCATGCATAAATGGCATTTGACTGCAGCAGCCACCGCCTGGGCACGACAGACGAGACAGTGGACTGAGGCTGAGGACTGAGGACTGTGGAGAAGGGTTCGAGAGGAAAAGGAAGGTCTCAGAAGGCAGTTGGAGAGACACGAGACAAACATATTTCATGCAGTCTCAATTGGAATTCTAAATCAATCAGATTGAGACGATGACTCGGTAGCACAACTGGTCTTCACTCATGTCCTTGCAGTCCTTGCAGTCCGACAGTCCGATATCCTGCTGTCTGTTGGCCAAAACAGTTGACCGGCAATGGCAACGGCAACGGCAACAGCAAAAGCGAAGGCAACAACAACCTCTTGACCCCAGCTGTCTGTGCATTAAGTAAGACACAAATCATAATCGTATGCGTATGCGTGTGCAATGGCAACTCGGGTTTGAGAACGAGGACAGTCTCTCTCTCTCTCTCTCTCAATGCACTGGCGTGTTAGGATATGCAAAATTTCAAATATGAATTGAACTGATATATTAATGGCCACTTGGGGGCAACCAAGCCAAAGGCAGGCAACGGGAGGTGGAGAGCTGCTCACTCACTCACTCACTCACTCAGTGAACAGCAGCAGCAGCAGTCAGCAAAAGTAGCTGCACTCTGGTCCAGGTTGGGGACAGTCTCTCTGCAGTCGTTGCACTTGCAGAGTCCTTTAATCGTAGTTGGAGACGGAGACGGAGACATAAACGGAGGAGCCAGAGTTGGAATCGTCGTCGTCGTTGGATTTTGGAGTCGGTCTATGAGTCGACGCTGGCATTTATAAATCAAAATGTTGGGCCAACAAACCTTGGCAGGCTAAAGGACATGCCTGCTGCACTCTCTAGTATCGATGTGCGAGTGTGTGTGTGTGTCAGTGTGTGTGTGTAATTGCTAGTTACTGTAGCTTTCGGTTGCAGGACAACGTTGCGCCTTGGCAGCCGAAAACGTTGCAAGCAACTTATCTCTTGGCCTGGCCATATAAATAATGACAAGCACGACGACAAATAATAATGCACACACAGAGACAGAGAGAGAGAGAGGGAGAGAGAGAGAGAGATGCACAGGATATGCAGGACAATAGGCCTATAGGAAAAAAGACCTTGGTCAGAGCAAGACAAAAGACACAGTCGCTACCTAAGCGTGTGTGTGTGTGTGTGTGAGTATAATATGAAAATTTATGTGCGGAAAGGATTGAAAATAAATTTATGAATTATATTGGTTAGAAAATTGCATCTACTCAAGGATATCCTTAATGTTTCTAGGATATGCATGCGTTTTACTGCCGGTGTGCGCCATTGTCTACACTCAAGAGGAGCATGACAAAGGAGGGGAGGGAAGGGGAGGGGGGATGGCGAGGGGTATCTGCCACATGCAACAATGTCTCCGTCGCTGAATTTATTGTTTGTTTGATTTGCATTGTGCCATCCAACAGCAGTTCAGGATGTCAGTCTCAGTCTCAGTTTCAGTTTCAATCTCGAATTCGAATTCGTGCTTACTTTAAGCCACTTTTCACACACATTTCCTGCACGGAGGATGCCTTTTTGTCAATCCATCAGCGATAAGAGCAACAATTTGCCCTCTAAGTGCCCCGGCAAAAGGAAATCAAGGAATACAAACACAAACACAAATAAAAATCAAAATCTTCAAAATAAACAACAAAATCTGGGAATCAGAAAAGTGAGAGAAGAAACGCACGATTTAAGTGACTCCCGTCTGTGACCTGTCGTTGCTTATCATAAAAATCCAATAAATGCTTCTACACCCACACATACACCCACACACACACATACACACACACACATTGTCGAAATGGAGGCTGCAACTTTTGCCTTTTACGATTCGGTTTTCGACTTCACCCTCCATCATCGTCTCATCTCATACAGTTTACGACTTTCCTTTCAATGTTTCTCACTTTCTTTGTGTGTGTGTGCGTTATACTCTCGCAAATCTGTCAAAGTTCAGTTACATGACACTTGCCCAACCGCTCAACAAACCCCGCAATCTAAAATAGCACACTACAAAAAAATAAATCCAGAGAGAAAGGTAAAATTTTGATATATATTTTCAAGTAAAAATTGTTTGAAAAAAGTACTTGATTAAAAAAACCAAAACGCATTTCCAAATATACTATAAATGTATTTTAGAAATATAATATCGACATAAAATATACTATATAAATAGTATAGGAATTAAAGCTCAATCAATAACATAATAATATGATATGAAATGAAACTGAAATTGTAACATATCAATATCAAATTTTGTAATATTTTAGTATTTTTTCAGTATATACACTTGGTAATTTTTTTTTAGGAATTGTTTTTTTTTTTATGGTTGACAAAAGGTGGCGAGTTTTAAAACAATATTCTTTTGGTATATATTTATTAAGTATATTTTAAAAATACTGCACTGTTTTACTTTTATTAAAAATAAGAAGTGCGTATAGCATAAATCGTTGGTATTTATATTTTCAATGTAAATAATAAAGTAATGTAAAGTACATTTAAAATAATTCAATATTAATATTTATTAAATTTGACAAAACCATTTTATGTGGAATTTAAATGTTGTAAATATTTCTTATTTTCATTTTCTTTGCCACAAAAATGTATATTATTAATCGGATTTGCGATAAAGGCAATGTCATGACAAAATAAAAATAATCTAAAATATGTAAATTAAAAATAACTAAATAGAAATATTTATTAAATAGGACAAATATATTTTAGTTTTTTACGTATTTCTTTGACTAATCACGTATATTATTAAATATAATATACTACTGTCTATAGGTATTTTGAACAGATTAAGTTGTAGTTGTTGAAAATTTCGCTCAGTGTGCCGCACCGCACACCTTAGTTTTCCGGAGAGAGAGAGAGAGAGAGAGAGAGAGAGAGAGAGAGAGAGAGAGAGAGAGAGAGAGAGAGAGAGAAATCGCAATAAAAGTTGCCCGACACGTTTATGTTTATCTCTCACGCCTAGCATCATCATCAGAAGTCGCAGTAGATCAAATAGTAGATGACAAGGACGAGCTGCTGCTGTGTGGCTCAGAGTGCTCAGTGGATACATTTCATTAGTTTGGCATTATTATATCATTATTGATGAGGACAGACACATTGCAATAAAGCCAACTTTTTATGAGCTTATGTAACATGGGCAGTTTATGTTAGATGAATGCTTTGCTTTGCCTAAGGTCAACTAAAAGCAAAACAAATTCGAGTTCTCTTTGAAACTATTTTCGAGATGCTTTTGCAATATTCATTGTGATGGTCAATAACTTTATTATGGGAACTATAAATCCATATTCATTGCCAGACCTCTTATTAAAGTTGATAATAAATTATTTTTTGTGTATTTTCACACTCTGAATTAACCCAACAGCAAACAAAACAAATAGCTTCGGTGCACATGATAATTGACGCACATTACGAACGCAAAAAAAAGTGTAAACAAATCGAAAAGGGAAATGGGAAAATCAACGGCTATTTGAGCAACACAATTACATATTTAATGTGTCACAATAATTTCGCATTTTGATGAAATTACAGCTTACAAATCAGAACCAGACCCAAATATAAACCGCTGCCTCGACACAGATTGCAACAACTGTATCTACAACCAACATCAAGATGCGTTTCTATCTGCTTATCGCTCTCGCTCTGACCGTCCTCATGGTAAGTAGCAACTGAACATATCCTCGAGGCTCAGCTAATCCTTTTCCCAAAATCCCTGACACTGACAGCAACTGGTCGCTGGCAACGCAGCGCTGCACGAAGGAACTCGTACTCCACTCCATGCGATCGCCCAACGGGATACCGCTGGCGTTGCCGGAACCCCGCCTTCGGGCGGTCCACCTCACGGCGGTCCTCCACCACCCCGCACAACCGCAGCCTCCTCTGGTTAATCAGCGATGAAGCTTATTTGACGCCGAACCTTTAACTCGACTCTGGAATCTGACAACTGTATAAATAATCGATCCTACACTCTCTGCACTGTATCATAATTGAGCAACTGAATAAAGCAAATGTAGTGGAATAGCAAAAATTGTGAATGTCTAATAAAACTAATTGAGAATTGTTGCAAATGTCTGTCGCTTTCTTATTTACATATCAAATATGAATACCAAACAGGTATGAAAGCCTCAGGCGAGAGTGCTTTACTATCATTTCTTAATAAAAGGAAAAAGGTTCGGTATTTTTCAAATATACTAAATGAATATACCAAAAGAAATAATATAAAACCCGCTACTCACTGTCATAAAATATACCAAATTCATTTACCTAATAAATAAAATAACCAGTGCGGGTGTTTTTTAAGTATACCAAATGAATATACCAAAAGAATACAAAAATAAAATCTGCTACCCACTGTCATAAATATACTAAATTCGTATACTAAAACAGTGCAGTATTTTTAAAATATACTAAACGAATATACCAAAAGAATACAAATATAAAATCTGCTACCCACTGTCATAAAATATACCAAATTACTAAAACAGTGCAGTATTTTTAAAATATACTAAATGCATGTGTATATCAAAAGAATTGTAAAATAAAATCGACTACCCACTGCCATAAAATATACTAAATTAATATACAAAAAATACTAAAATAAAATCTGTTAGCCACTGCCATGAAATATACCTAATTCATATACTAAAAACACTGCGGTATTTTTAAAATATACTAAATGCGTGTGTATATCAAAAGAATACTAAAATCAAATCTACTACCCACTGCCATAAAATATACCAAATTCATATACTGAAAAATAAAATAAACGTGCGGTATTTTTTAAATATACCAAATGAATATACCAAAAGAATACTTGGATAACAAACGCTACACACTGTCAACAACAGAAAAACAGTGCTATATTATTCATTAAATATACCAAAATACCTGAAAAATAAAATAAACAGTGCGGTATTTTAAATATATTCGGAATGAATATACCAACATCATGTTAAATTAAATTATAAATTAAAACCCGCAACATACTGACAAGAAAATAAAAACAAAGCGTAAAATATTCCACTATTATACATAAAATATATACTAAAAAATATTAAAATAAACCACAGGCTACATTCGATATATCAATATACTATTACGTCAAAAATATACCATAGTATACAAGATATATATTATATAACTAAAGCAACTAACACCTTTGACTCCAAAGCCAAATGTCAAAAATTTATTTCTTAAATTATTTTTACAATTTTTATCGGATTGCAATTTTGAGAAATCGTCAATTCAATTATTGCCTTGGCAATAAAAAAAATTTTTTTTTTTTTGAGTGCATTTAAATACATCACAAATAAATTTAATTTTCAACATTGATTTAAAGCAGTGCTAAAAGATGAATTCGTTTAATAAAAACATATTGTCCAAGTGAGAAAAATGTTAATTGAAATCTGTCTATAGATTCTGATCTGAACTAAATAACCGCATAGTTCAACAGAGGAGGACAAGCGACAATGCAATTATAGTGGGCAAGCGATGAGATGTTAATCTTAAATAATATTCGAGCGGCACAAAATGAGTGCATTGCTCTAATTGATGTCACTCGAAATGAATCAACTATTAATATTGTTTGAAGAGGAAAGTTCCCCCGAGCGAATGACATCATGCATCATAATTATAATGCCAACTACTGAGATATGTAAAAAAAAATAAAACTAAAAAAAATCTTGGGATATCGCTATTTCGATATGATTGCAAATAATTTAAAGTCTGGCGTATTTCCGGTCTCTCTGGTCTGTAGTACTCATTTCGCTCATTGAATGCGAATGCGAATGCAAATACTTATGAATGGATTGACACTCGAAATGCATGTGAACAATTGGCATTTAGCGGGCAATTCGAAATGGGGAGCAACAATTAAACAGCATTAGATCGATATTGATCTATAACATACGAATAAAATAATAATAATGATCTATAATATACGAATAAAGAAAACATTTGCTTCTTTAGCGGATTATTATATACCCTAGAAAACAGAATGAAAATCATCGAACAAATGAAATCCATTTAATTTGTTGAGTATCTATTGTACTAATTATTTTAACAGTTTAGTAAATAATAATATATACATTTTAGTTATTTAATTAACGAGCTGTAAGAGTATAGAGAAGTACACGTAAGCCCAACCAACACAAAATGAATGAAACCAAATTCAACTGCAAATGTGATGCGAGCACAAATGAAAATGCGAACAATTAAGAAACCTACCGTCGAGGGTGCTCGACAGTGATATACCCGTTACTTATTTTGAATAAAGCAAAAGTGTGCTGTATTATTCTTAAAATATACCAAATTAATTTGCTACAAAAAATACTAAAGTATACCAAAAGGTATAAATGGTATATTTTTATAGTTCAAAAAATACTAGAGTTAAAAATATACCAGATTATCTATGGGTAGCGGCTGAAAATATTAAATTAATATTTCATAAAATACTAAAATATACCAACAGTATTGATCTACAATAAAAATATACCATAGTGTACAAAATATACCAGACTGATAAGGGTATAAAAATATATCAAATTAATAAACCAAAAAATACTGAAATCTACCAAAGTAAAAATTTGGTATATCGCATATATACCGCAGAATACAAAATATACAAGATAATGAAAACTTTATGAGGTCGCAGATGTGTCCTTCTTCCTGTTTCATACATTTTCAGTAGCCACAAAGTTATATTTCCCTTCTACCCTATGGGTAGCGGGTATAAAAAGTTCACATTGAAATGAAAATGGAAACAGTAACAGAAATAGAAATAGAAAAAATACTATGCGCTAAGTCAGTAAAAATATAATTGCAATTATTATTACCCGATTCAATGGCAGCAGTAGCAGCGGATCACTGAAGACAACTATAAATCTAGCGCGAACAGAGAGTGCAGCCATCAGTCTCGATTGGCCAGTAAGCCGAGTGATTTGTTCGTTTGCCATTGATATGCGCTGCTCAATGCATCTCTTTGGGTTGCTGCTCTGCACTCTGTTGCTGATTGGCGAGTTGCATGCCGCACCAGTTGGCGAGCATCCGGATCATGCTGGTTGCATACGTGTTACGATCATCAAACGTCCATTGACCACTACGACAACAACAACAACAACAACGACGACGACAACAACAACAACAGCGGCTACAACTGTAGCAACTGTGGCGCCTGGCTAGGAACTTCTTATACCAATAATTCACACACACATTTGATTTTTGTTAATGATGATCACATGAAGTATACGTGCGATACAACAGCACACATAAAAACATAAGCCTAATGCTCATTCTGTTGTAGTTTGTACTTTTTGGTATATATATATACGAAATATTGCCATTGGTATATATGAGTTATTGTTGGTTTATAAATTTGGTATATTTTAAGAATCAAACTCCACGGTGTATGCATTTATTGAACTTTTTTTAATTGAAGCAGTAGAGCAATAAAATACCATAACAAAACATTTATTCATACTTATAGGACATAATTATTGAAGTTCACGTTTAAATAAACGTTTTGGTGAATCCTTGCAAATGCTTAAATGTACCAAATGAAATATATGGTATATCGATATGGCACTACAATAAAAATATACCACAGAGTACAAAATATAGCAGATAACTAAAACTAATGCTTATTCCGGTGTATTTTATATTTATAAAATATTTGCTATATTTGAGTATTTTATTGGAATATAAATTTGCAATATTTGAAGACTCAAACCCAACTTTTTTGCTTTTAATTAATATTTTTTTCATTGAACTAATAAAGCAATGAAGCATAACAATACATTTAGGAAAAACTTTGAATAAACGTTTTGAACAAACCTTGACGGTTTAAGCGCCTCAGTGGTCTAGCAGGTAAGAGTCTCCCATCGATTCTGATTTGATGGTTTATTAGCCAGTCTGCTCCTCCACAGAGTCCAGTTTCAGATCACGATGTAATGTGAATCCTCTCACGTTCCAAGGCAATCCATTATATTCCTCATCACTCTATTCTGTAGTACCTGATTGCACTTGTAGTTCGATTTGGCAGCAATCGTCCAAATATTGGGACTATGCAATCTTCATATACGACTCTCATAGCTCCAAGATATGTTTTACTTCTTTTGTTAAGCAGCCAGCACTATTTCTTAAACCTTTGGCTACAGTTCTTAGTGACAGCTTCTAATTATGGGGCAAGAGTGAGTCTCTTGTCAAGGACGATACCGATATATTTCGCATGGTTTGTCAGGATCACGCCTTCGAAGCGAATAGAGTTCAATGAAAATGGATGGCGGGTATTTCACAGTCGAGTACACTCGACTTTCTTAGTTGTAGTTTTTTAAAAATGTTTTATTTTTTTGAAAATTTTTATTAATTAAGCGAAGAATCCGTACAAACAAATAATATAACATAACACATAAGAAAACATATTAACATATAAGCCTGACCCCATAACTCACAATGTGGAATTAATCTTTGTTTTTTCTACTGGTTTGGTGGCGAAATTTATAAATTTGTGTAATTGATGTTTATTCTGTTGTGGCACCTTAACAAGTCATACATAAAAATAAAGAAAAGTAACATTTTATTTTAATATTTATTAATAATAAGTAATAAATAATAATATTAAGTAAAAATTAATCATTTATTTATTAATTTTCTTTTTGAATATCCTTTGTATGGATGATAAATTCTACGCTCAGGTTGGGCTATATTCAATGTAGTGTATGATTGATAAATTCTACTTTCAGATTGGGGTTTATTCAATGGAACGCCGCAGCTGCCTATAGATTGCACTTGCTTTATAAGCTGCGCAGATTAAAGAAAAGATCAGAGCATACTTTGCGGCTGGCACTTAAAATGCACAGCTGCCTCCCTAAGGGCAGAAGCATTGTAAATTGGACAAATGGCAACTGGCAACGGGCAACTGGCAAATGCAAAAGCAAAAGCAAAGGCTAACCGCACAATGCACAAACAAGCTGCCAAATATAATTAAATATTTTATCGCATAAAAGTGTACGGAAAAGTGCCAAAATGAAACGACAACAAGAAAATGAGCAGCCGGCATGCGTTCGCTCCACCATGCCCCTTCCCCCCCCCCCCCTTCCCTTTCAACATTCCCATCACACAGGAAAAGGATAGTCGCCTAAGAGGTGAAGGAGTGAACGGGATTCAGGTAGAGGCCGTTCTCCTAATGCATTTAGACCTGACATTGTTGTCGTTTCATCCACATAGTCTTTGTGCGTGTCTCTCTCCCTCTCTCTCTCTCTCTCTCTCTCTCAATGTGTGTGTTCGCTTAGCACATGTTCCACAAACAATACGCCCGCAGCTCAACCGACTCACAGCCCCTTTTTGGCAGCACCACCTGACCTCCCCTCCCCCCACCACACACATTGCCATTGCCCCCAGTTGCATTTCTTTGGTCTTTAGGTTTTTTAGATGAAATCATTTTTTGGCATGCAGTAGCTCCAACAACAACAACAACAGCAACAACAAAAATAAATACAACAAGGCCAACGCTCTATTGTTCGGACATTCTCTGCTCCCCTTCCCCTTCTCCTTCTCCTTGACCCTCTCCTTCTTCTTGTTTCGACAATTTCCATATGAATTTTAATTATAATTTTTCTATGTTCATTTTCATGAAAACAATCAAAAATGACTTTTGTGCCGCAGCAACAGCAACAGCAGCCTCAAACGCTGCCACCTTTCATAGCAAAGTGCTTCGCAGTTTCCAGTGGGAAGAAGAGGGGGGACTTGGGTACGCTTAGGATCGGTTAGAAGCACGGGGAATGGGGGGGAACTATTGTAGTTGTAGTTGTAGTAGACCCGCTGCAAATTGTCACTGGCATTTATGGCTGCCGGGCCAACCAGTCAACAGTTGCACATGTCTGCAAGAGTTTTGTTTGAAGTTCCATAATTCGCAGTAGTCCAAATACGCTTCCACCGCGAGCTAATTAAATGACGTGTAACGAGTAAGATGGTAAAGTTCAGAATGTATTTAAGAATGGTATAAAATGCTTTAATCAACTTGTTTTAAAATGTCACTAGTTGTACAGAATAGTAGCGAGCGCATAGAAGTGTAGGAACGAGTAAATAGTAACGAGTAACTAGGAACGAGTCACTAGTAACGAATAAAAATTATTCATGTTGAAATTTAATGTTGCGAGAAGAACAAAATAATGATTGTTGAGTAATTTGAAGTTACAAAATTTTCAGTAGTCTAAATACGCTTCCACCGCGAGCCAATTAAATGACGAGTAACGAGTGCGAAGGTTAATCTCAGAATGTATTTGAAAATTTTATAAAATGCTTTGAGCATACTGTTTTAAAATATCACTCGTTGTGAGAAATAGTTGTAAGCGTATAGAAGCATAGTAACAAGTAACGAGTAAAGATAATTCTGGTTGAGATTCAAAGAATAAAAGAACCATGGATGAGTAGTTAGAAGTTCCATAATTCGCAGTAGTCCAAATACGCTTCCACCGCGAGCTAAGTAACGAGTGCGAAGGTAAATCTTAGAATATATTTGAAAATTTTATAAAATGTTTTAAGCGTACTGTTTTAAAATATCACTCGTACAAAATAGTAGCGAACGCATAGAAGCACTGTAACAATAAACTCGTAGCGAGTAACTTGTACTGAGTAAAAATTATTCGTGTTAAATTTCAAAGTAACGAGTAGAACAAAATAACGATTCTTGTAGCAAAAATTAGCGTTAAAATATTAAATTTATAGTTTAAAAGATCCTTCTGGCTGATTATCGAGCACATAAATACAAATTAAGTAACGAGTGGAAAATATATTCGTGCTGAAATTTATATTTAATATATAGATAACAACATTAGCATGAAAAAATAACAACTAAATAGTAAATTTGATCTTTCAAATCGATTTCTGAAAATGTATCGAAAATAAGCAATGAGCAGCGAGTGAGCAAAGGATTAACACCAATGAAAGTTATAGTATAATCTATCACATCTGAAGTACATTGCCAAAGAATGGACAACCAAAGTAGAGTATTAAATAAAATAAGCTAAGTACTAACAAATAAAAGCGAAATTTGTATTTATATATTTTTAAATTTCACCAAAATGAAGTGCAACAAAGTGACTTAGGCAGCTAATAGACTCGTCGCAAATGGAATGCGAAAGGTGCAAAAACAAATTATATGCCGACATAAAAAGTAACACAAAAGCAAACAGCGACATAAACAAGTTAACTGAGCAGCGCTTGTTGTGCCTCTCGTTGGTGTTGTTGTTGTTGTTGTTGTACCTGTTGTTGTTTCCTTACTCTTTGTATCCGCTGCTGATGCTGTTGTTGTTGTTGCTATTGGTGCTGGCATTGTATGCACGTTAGCGGGCAGCTTCAGCTCCCGTTTCCGTCCGTGGCCGAAAAACAATCCACCCATATGACAACTGTCGCTGTCACTGGATCTGGGATTTGGGATCTGGCCCAGAACCATCTCTGTCTCTGTCTCCATTTCCATTTCCATTTCCATTTTCATTTCCATTCTCACACCATGCAACTACCATAGTTTTGAATGCGCCGCAAGGTGGCGCACATGTGCTGTCTGTTTTTGAGATTTGCACCTGAGTTTCGAGCTCCTTTTTGCCCCCAGGCTCTGTGTACCCAACCCTTCCTCCTCGCCACGTCCAGCGTCCATTGCGAACCGTTGTCATTATGCATTCTGATGACATTTCGCCGCTGTCTTTTGTGCGAGCTTATTTTTGTAGCGGCTAATTAAGAGCCAGCCAACTAGCTATGGAAATTCTATACAGCATATTATTAGTACACAGGTTGCCAAAGTGTGCACGTCTGGAAGGGGGAAACAGAGAGAGAGCGAGAGAGAAAGAACTAGAGAGAGGGGAAGGAATAAGCTTCACATGTTTTGAAGTATATTTTTCTTTGTCTTTCATGAGTTGTCTTTGCAACTCTTTGACTAATATTCGTAAATGGTAACGTGATTTTACTCCAATATAGAATTTGATAAAAGATCGAAAAATTATATTATATATATGTTACATATATTTCAGCTTAGGATTGTTCTCTTGAAATCAAAAATAAAATCTTGAATCGTAATTATATGATGAGCGAAGAAGAAAAATTCTTTAAAAGAGATCAAAATTCTACAAAAATTCTAGATTGAAATTACTTGAAATTCAAGATTATATTCGTGTTTCAAAAATGGAAAAATTTCAACATTGAAGCAAGAAGCAAAATCCTTAATCAAAATGAACAGCTCTAGAATAATTCCAAATTGAAATAAGATTGATTTTCGCTCAAATTGGAAGAATAAACATTCTCAATTGAAGACTGAATTTAACATATAATTCAGCAATCGAAAAATTGCAAAAACTGAACCGAATAAACTGAACTGAACTGAACTGAATAAAAAATGCAAACGTTCCAAAATGTAGATTGTTAAATTTGAGAGCTTTCAGAACTTACGAACGATAATTTGAATCTAAAAACCATGAATGATGATCGAAATCTTATTTTCAGAATGAAGAATTCCTATTCAAGATTTTTATTAAAGTTGAAAAGTTATGAAAACAAAATTTGCAATATAGTTTTTATGTAACTCTTTTCTCTGTATAATAAAACTAGATTTCTTTTTAAAATAAGATATTTGATATCTTGTTTTATAACTTTTTTTAACTTAAAATTATTGATTCAAGAGAAATTTTCAAAACCAAGACTTGGAATCTACTTTTCAAGATCCTTTTACCAAAATTTTGCCATATCATTGTTTAAATAAATACTCATATGTATGTATATGCTCAGGAAAATGGTTAAATTTATTAAAGTGCATGCACAGGACAGATTAAAAAGGATTCAGAAATTACAAATAGATTAGATTCCGCAATCATTTACAGTGTTCGTGATCAGTATCGCCATCGTCTAACTCCGTTTTTTATGCGGCTCTGCCACAGTCGCACTTTAGAATGTTCACAGCATTCTGATGGTTGAAATATAGAAATGTTTTTATATGATAGTTTAAAGTGTTTAATGTCTCTTACCGTAACGAAAATCTGGCAACTTAATAGAGCTATATTGCTAAGGCCCCAAACGTTCTTTATAAAAGATTCTTGAATCAATTCTTGACAGATTGAATTCTTCAACTTGTTCAGTTCGTTGGTATCACAAGACTGATATAAAAAAAATGAAAATATTAAAATACTGAACACATTCGATTAACTTGTCTTAAACATACTTTTGGTTTCACGGTTGTTGATGTTGTGCTTGCTGCTGTGGTTGAATCATCAGCGGATGCGCAAGCCACGACCAGGACGAGGCCAAGGAGAATCAAGGTTGAGAACTTCATCGTAGTACAATAGTTGGTAGTAACTGAAACGCTTGTTTTCACACTGAATGTCCAAAGGAATTGGAGTGCATTATATACTCGCAAAGATCGTGTTTCACTCTAATTGAGCTCGCTGATAAGAGAAGGCAGCGTCGTGAGCTTAGGCTTTTTCGTTACTAATAAATTTATTTTTATAATTTTCATGATTAGAGAAATTGAGTATTGATTGCGTGAAACACAAAACTATCTAAAATGAATAATTGTTAAAATATTGAAAGTTATTCTAATCATGAATTACTGAATTTTCAATTAAATGGATTTTTTTCGAATACTTTATTACTGGACTGGAGTATGGCATCTGAGAAGTAATTCCGCAAACATTTGTCAGCTCATTAACAATTCAATTTGCTGCATAAACGGGCCTAAACCTACTTAAACAAATGTGACTGAGAAGGAGATGCGAAATGAGTACAAACGAATAGTTTGTTGAGTTGAATTGAGTTTAGTAGTTGGACTAACCACACATGGAAAACAGTAAATATTCAATTAACAGCACAAGCTCAACTAAAGCCGAACCCTTTTTGTGCCCTCAAAGAGACACACCTTTACCCCTTCTCCCAATTTTTGGCCAGGCAAAAGTTTCAGTACATCTATTTTTTAGTTGTCTTCTTTTTTTTTGTGGTCTAATTTAGTGTATAGTTTGCTTTGATTTAGCAAGGGTTCAGGGTCGGGTTCCATCACTGCGGGCATTTTTCTAATTACATAGAAAATGCTGCTTTGAAGCCGAAAAACTACGTACATAAATAATTTTTGGAATTGTATTTTATTTAATTTAAAACATATATTTGCTAAGCTACCGAAGGAACATTTTTGGCCCGACACACAGAAGATGCTGTTGCTGCCCCTCTCCTGCTCTTCTGCTCTCCTGCTCTCCTCTGATTCACGTTGTCGTCTCGTGAAGCGCCCTCAGTTTCTCCTTCCCCTTGCCCTTGCCCTTGCCCTTCTGCTGCTGATGCTGTTGGTGATGCTTCCCCGCCGGCAGTTGGCTGCGACGATTGCGACGTCGCTCGAGCCAGCGTCGCACAAAGGGCGTCAGCAGCCGTGGGTCGACCGCATCCACATCGGACTCACGCAGCAGCAGACTGACGACCAGGGCCACAACAATCGTCACCAGGGCGCCGAACAGTGTAAAGTACAGATACGAGATGCGATACAGTTGAAAAGATGATGCCGCGGCGGGACTGGAAAATAGCAGAAATAAAATTAAAATTAAATTAAGAAAGCTACAGTTGAGTGTGCTCAACTGGGAAATACTCGATACGCAAGGCAAAACAATGCGGTATTATTCTTAAATTTTCCAAATAGGTATATTGAAGAATGTTATAAAAACAAACCATTTTTATATAATATACCAAATATACCAAGAATACTAAAATATACTAAAATATACCGAATTATAAAATATACCACATTAGTACATCAAAAAAACTAAAATCAAACTGGCTACTCAAGCAAAAAAGTGCCGTATTATTCTTAAAATACACTACAAAATATACTAAAACATACAGAATAACATATTGATTATATCGATAAATTATAACATGTAAAATATACTATAGAGTGTAAAATGTACTAAATTATACAGAATGGCATATCGATATACATAGTATTGCACGTCAAATTTATACCAGACTATAATAACCAAATCGTATTATCATCAAATTATGAAATATACCAAATTAATATATGAAAAATACTTATATCAAATCGGCTGCTCACTTTCAATAAAAGTAAAACTGTGCAGTATTAGTCTTAAAATATACCAAATCAATATACCAAAATAAATACTAAAATACACACATAGTTTCTGAGATCGAGGTGTTCACCCGGACATACGTACAGATTTTATCGGGTCGCAGATGACTCCTTCTGTCTTTTAACTACATTTCCCCTACCCTTCTACCCAATGGATTAGCGGCTATAAAAATTGCAACAAATGGCTAACTTACGTGGTGTTGGCGCCATCTAACGGCAGGCTGCTGAACTCGCCGGGCACGCCAGCGAAGGTGTAATTGCAGCCCAGAGTCGAGTACGGCTTACGCTGATACACGATATCGCCAGTGACGAGATCATGCTGAGCACTAATGCACATCCAGGTCATGACCAGCAGAGAGGTGAAGCCGCCGAGCAGAGCGCCCTTGGAGTTCACCCAGGGCAGCATGACGCCGGCGGTGAAGATGCCCAACAGCGGTCCGTTGGCCACCGAGGTGAGCGTGATGGTCAGCTGCAGGACAGCGCCCAGTTTCTCCACGACGAACACGAGCGCCACAAAGATGATGCCGAAGAGCACGACAACGCTGCGCATCACAAACGCCGTTTGGGCCTCGCTCAGTGGCTTGCGGCGGAAGGTCTTCACGAAATCCTCGAGCACCACAGCGGACAGGGAGTTGAGACCCGTGGAGAGCGAGGAGAGTGCTGCACTGAAAACACCAGCCACAAAGACACCCGGCAATCCCGGATACGCGCCCAGCGTCTCCATGACGAGCAGCGGCAACAGTTGATCGTTGCGCTGCGCCAGCTTCGTCTCCAGCGGATCGCAGTCGGCGTAGGTGGCATAGATCAGCAGCCCGGCATAGCCGCAGATGGCGAGAAAGGTCAGCACGCCGGCTATGAATGTCCAGATGGCAATGCGAGCGTGTCGCAGCGTTGGCAGCGATAGATAGCGCTGAATCATGTTCTGGCTGATCGCATTCGATTTGAGCCAATGCGCCACGCCTCCGAGCACCAGCGAATAGAAGGTGTAACGCTCGGTGAGATCCGGATTGAAGTTGGGCGTCTCGATGCGTTGCGTTTGCTTGGCCCGTTGCCACACCACACTCGGACCCCCAATGTCGAGCGTGCCCTTGATCAGCACCAGCGCCATCGCCCCGAACATGATCAGTGTCTGGATGACATCGGTCCAGACCACTGCCTTCAGTCCACCGATGCAGGTGTAGAAGATGCACACCACGCACACGCATGGCGTCACA